>NC_042998.1:58104554-58132054 GCF_006345805.1 Octopus sinensis | reverse complement strand
TCTAACTAAAACGTATTGTTATAGAAATAACCGACACAACAAGTATAATGCAAGGTTATACTTTTTGTAAATTCACCTGAGGAGATGCATCTGTACCTATTATGCATGACAATTGGGTGTACAGCATTTCATCAGTAAACTATGTATGCATGATGAGACGAAGCGATTGCAGAAGTTCTGAATAAAGACTATATAGTATTCTATTTTCTATCTCTCATTTTCCTATTTAACCTCTACGGACAAAAAGGAATACCTGAAGTGAATCCAGTGGCATACACCTCCATACTGCATATTGTTGTTTATATGAGGCAGCTACATACTGTGGACGCGTTTTAAACATCGTACTACGAGATGTATACTCGAATATAAACCTATATAACATTCACACAAGATGAGATTGAGATTTTATTGTCGTGTTGTCGATTTATTCGGCAATATTCCGACCATGAAGCAGATGTTACTGGTTTACATAATTACGAACTGCAGATTATTTTTGATCTCATCTGATGTAACTTAATATAGATGTGTAATATACCTCATAGGCTTAGACACTCAGCGAAACGCCTGCAGCGCAGTTTAACACATCGCAACAGCCGAACCCGAAGTCTTGTCCACTCGGACACTTCGCTTCTGCTACAATAACAGTAATAATTTATACAATAATATATTATAACCCATTCAATATATCCATTAGCTATGAATAGAATAAGTTAGAGGAACTAAGAATATATAAAAATTCGATTGGAGAATAGTGTAGAGAGTAGGATGAATATTTTTGATGATACGCCACAGGAAACATTTTACAATAATCTATAAATATTACGGAAGTGCAATAATTAATAGATCAATAAAGCTATATGATTCAATATACATACATCCACGCGCAAATGTGAATGCATAAACACACTCAAATTTATAATGTGTGTGTATGTGTGTAAGTATGCACACACATATATGTATATGAGTAAATAAAAGTGTGTTTATAAATACGTCTGTGTACATACACGTGCATATTCAAGTCTATATACACCCCTGCGTAGATATATGTGCATATGCATGTGTATATATACCTGTATATATATATATATGTATGTGTGTGTGTGTGTGTGAGAGAGAGAGAGAGAGAGAGAGAGAGAGAGAGAGAATGGGACTGTCCAGTAAATATTTCCAATCTCCAAAATACAATTAACTCGGAAATTTATGATTATATCAATCACTTATATCAAAAATATCGTTATATATTTTAGACATTAAAATATTTTTTAGCACATTATTGATATAATCCACTGACTTTATGACAATTTCAATATACACTCATAACATTTATATATATATGAAATGACGAAAATGCCTGTGTGTTCATCGTTTATTGAGTGATCAAGCCAATAATGGTTTTAACTTGTTCTATTTTGGTTTAATTTCTTCGTCACTCATCTTTTTCTAAATAACTGTTTTCGGAGATTACTTGAGTTCTAATTTCGCCGAGGTCCACTTTGCCTTTCATCCTTTCGGGGTCGGTGAAATAAGTACTAGTAGAATACTAGGGTCGATGTTATCAATTAACCTCATCATCCAAAAATGGAAAATTCCAAGCCTTTTGCTTATAGTTAAAAGAATTTTTTTAGAAATTCTAAACTCGGCTAACGACGAACATGCCAGTTGTTGGTTTCAATCAAATTAGCCATGATTGAGCAGTTTTATGCCAACATAATAGCTGCAGTTACCGTCCTGTTCTATTTTTAAATGTAACGTGGAACCAATGATCTAACGTGTTCTTTCTTTGTTCAAGATAGTAAGGTGTGATTTGAGAGAAATTTTAGAGCTAATTTTCGACAGTCGTGTGATTACATACAGGCTAACTTAGTGCAAAGTCGTTAGTGAATAAATATCATTGATGACAGAGCAGTGTGCAACTGTTGGAATGTGAACTGTGTCCAACACAATATTGATGTAGTTCTCTCTAGCAATTATAATACAGTCGTTGCTATCTATTTATTACATGTATGTCTGTGAGTTACTGTTAATTTATATCTGAAGATCATTAGGCATGTTAAAATTTGGCAGCAGCTACTCTTATGGTACACCATTGTCTATTTTAACTGATTCAGTTGGTTGTGACCCAAATAATCTTGATAATATCGCAAATGCATTTTTAATGTTTTTGATACATTCCTTGCATTCATATACTAATAATCTCTATATTTTTCATGTCAGTGATTTATATTCTTAAGACTTATCTTTGAAAATATTATTTTTATCTACTTGTCTTCTACAATAATTTTTTTATTTATAATTTTATACATATTGGGTATTTGATTCTGAACGATTATTTATTCTTTATTTTATTCTTCACGTTAATTTATTTTGTTTTGCGTATTTCCCTGATACTTAAGGGAAATATTTCGACCTGTTATATTTCCATAACTTTATCTGACGAAATGGTTTTGTAAATATATAATTTTGTAAATATAAAATTATAGAAATTATAAAAAACGATTGTAATATCAATATTTTGGTTTCTGTTACTATTTTTATTTTATGGGATTCTCTACCTTCGTTATAGCCTAATTTCAAAAATAGACAGGTTCTTGTATTGTTTAGTGTGCAAGATCGGAATATATCGGTTTAAGATGAATTGGGTATTGATCACTATTTCTCATACTAATGTGTCATACATTTGAAGCACATCAACAACTGCGCGTGTCTGTCTGTCTGTCTGTCTCTGTCTGTCTGTCTGTCTCTCTCTCTCTCTCTATATATATATATACACGTTAGTATCGAACAAGGAGAATGTATGCGCAATATTGTACTGGTGGATAAAAATTCTGTATTTATAGGTTAAGGCTACCGTTCGTTTCATGTTAAGAGAGAAATTCCTTCACAATTATCAAAATCGCTGTTCGTCTCCATATCTATATAAATATTTACCATTCATTACTCTAAGATACTGATACCATAGATAGTAAAATCGATTGAGAGTCAGTTAGGATTTTGTATAATTTAGCTTTTCACTAAAAAAATTTATTTGGGTCGAGGTCCATAGAGATAAAATTATGAGAAGGAATGACGTAAGAAAATATTTAATACAACATATAGGAAGATGGCCCAACAAGAGTGAAGTTGAGTTAATCTAGTGGAGTCTAGTGTGAACGATACGGGGTTATCACATCGATAGCCGTAGACTACATTCTGGACAGAGTTAAAAGTGGAGACATCGCTCAATCCTACATGAAATATCGTAGCGCTACTGATAACGGTATCCTTGCACAGCCATATCTTTTCAACAGCGCACAACTTCCTTTAGTCTACAGACGCACCATTTTATCTCTATTCATACACTCCTAAAGTAAGGGAGGTGCTTCTTGTCGTCCGAAGCTGCATATGACGTATCACCACTGTCAAAGTTCATTCAAAACACGTGTGTCATCAGCATTCGTGATCTCTACACTCGGTTTTACAACGATAGCCATCTACTAAATGTGTTTTCCTAATTCCTCTCTGAAATCCTGTCATATTTTCTCAGAGACGTCATTCTACTTTAGTTCACGTTGACCTTCATAGTAAAGTATTCAACCCGCGTGGGTACGGATACCACACCCTTTTCATCTACAATATAATACTTATTTGCCAATGAGGAAAATTCTTCTTCATCACAGTTCATACACTCTACAGTGTTAATAAATGACAGGCACACTGGGCAATGTCATGGGCATGTAAAAGAGAGAGTGGTCAAGCTGGAAGTACTTTTCATCATAGACCTGTCTGCTCAAACAAGGTTAATTTGGGGCTGAACAACAAGCATAAAACGTATTTAGTTTAGCCTCTCCTCTTTATCTATACATTTATACTGTCTCAACCATCTGACATGAAACTACGGTCTATTAATCAGGAAACCAATAAAGTAGAAAGTGATTTTATCGATCGATTAATATATGATGCAGTTCATACATAGGGTAGCTTGTAAAATATTATAAGAGAGTAGCTTTTATAATTATATAAATACGGCAGCTTGTGCAATTATAGAAAAGGGAAGCTTTTAATGAAGCAATTTGCATAATTATATAGTGCGGCCTGTATCCATATTTAAGTATGGCAGCTAGATTGTATCATTATGTAAACAGGGTAGTGGTATATATATATATATATATAATGTGTGTATAATGCGTATTGACTTCTGTAATTATATAAACTAAGAGAAACACCGACCTCAGGCAAATTTTCTTCTAATTTTATGTAATATACGATCTCCTCTTCTGTTTCTGTATAAAGATATATAAATACATTCTCAAATGCGTGGGTTTTTTGCCAAATTTAAAACGGTAAGTCGTAATCATGATTTGAGGAAAATCTGGCTACTATGTTTTGCTAGTCCAGTGACCGCACATACACGTTATGTCATTGGCTCCGCGTACACTTGCCTGTTTTTGCTTAACTCTGGATTGAACCGGTTAAAAATAGTTTTTCCATCATCACTCGGTCATCACTAATCAACAGAAGCACCATTTCTTGTTTGTGCTACTTCAGCCATATGAGAACAGCGACTGGTCAAGTAAAGGAGCAAACTTCATGTAAGCCGACAACTAGATTGTTCAATATATCCTTCATTTAAGGTAACCGTTTGTGATGCATCGTCGATGTGGTTACTATTTCCAGCAAGTCGGCAAGTAATATAAACGCTCCTTAGTTGAAATTCTGGACTGGCCAATATACATCAACATATTGTTAGACAGTGACACAAGCACAAAACATTTCTCCCTTTGTCTCTTTCCCCACCTTTCTTCCTTGATTTGTTTCACTACTTCAGAAAAAATGGTTGATGAAAATGGCGGTTCGAGGTACGATTTACTTAGAGGGGAGGTAATGAGTGGTAGAGAAGGATTGCTATTATTTCAGTTACACATAATGCATGAGCTCCATATTAATAAGAAGAGCGTGCATAACTTGTATAATTAAACTGGGTATATTGCATAATTATATAAATAATCTAGCTGTGTAATTATACACGCAATACAGTTTATATAATTATATAAATATAATAGCTTCAATAATTACAGAAATAGTGTAGCTTCTATAATTATATAGAGAAGTGATGCTGTATTTCACGGTTTGGTTCAGTCGATCGCAGCTGACATATCTGTGTGTCTGTCTGTCTGTCTCTCTTTCTCTCTTACGCTTTTCTTTCATTCCTTCTGAAAGTAGGTTGGTGTACAACACTGTATGAGTTATGAGCTACTTTTGTTTCATTATTTTAGAAAATTACTTCAGAGAAATGTTAAGTGTAAGAAGCGGTGCAAGATATGGGATATTAAGAAAGTTGTGATATACGGTGAGAGCAAGGGTTGCCAGTCTTTTAGTTACACATGCATAAATAGTTTCATAAGGCCCATTTTAATTAGGATAGAAAAGATCGTATAATTACATAAATAGGATACCTTATATAATTACACAAATGGGAACCACTCCGTCGGTTACGACGATGAGGGTTCCGGTTGATCCGAATCAACGGAACAGCCTGCTCGTGAAATTAACGTGTAAGTGGCTGAGCACTCCACAGACACGTGCACCCTTAACGTAGTTCTCGGGGATATTCAGCGTGACACAGAGAGTGACAAGGCCGGCCCCTTGAAATACAGTACAACAGAAACAGGAAGTAAGAGTGAGAGAAAGTTGTGGTGAAAGAGTACAGCAGGGATCACCACCATCCCCTGCCGGAGCCTCGTGGAGGTTTTAGGTGTTTTCGCTCAATAAACACTCACAACGCCCGGTCTGGAAATCGAAACCGCGATCCTATGACCGCGAGTCCGCTGCCCTAACCACTGGGCCATTGCGCCTCCAATTACACAAATAGTGTAGCTATGTAAGTATGCAAGTAGTATGGCTTATCTAATCACACACGTATATTAACTTCTACAATTATTTGAATAGAACCACTTCTATAAATATATAAATTGTGTAATGAGACGGCAATATAGCGTTTGGCACAGTTGGCCGTTTGTGATGCATGTTTTGCAGTTGCCGAGATACGTAACTTGTAGTAAGAATACATGAACTGTGTCCGGTTGAACGAAACCTTGACATGCCGTAACAAGGGTTTCTATAATAGGTTCTACAATCATAGAGAGTGGATAACTTCTACAAAATTATCGAAATACTTTACTTTTTTTTTTTACTTTTTTACTTGTTTCAGTCATTTGACTGCGGCCATGCTGGAGCACCGCCTTTAGTCAAGCAATTCGAGCCCCAGGACTTATTCTTTGTAAGCCCAGTACTTATTCTATCGGTCTCTTTTGCCGAACCGCTAAGTGACGGGGACGTAAACACACCAGCATCGGTTGTCAAGCAATGCTAGGGGGACAAACATACACTCACACATACATATATATATATATACATACATATATACGACGGGCTTCTTTCAGTTTCCGTCTACCAAATCCACTCACAAGGCTTTGGTTGGCCCGAGGCTATAGTAGAAGACACTTGCCCAAGATGCCACGCAGTGGGACTGAACCCGGAACCATGTGGTTGGTTAGCAAGCTACTTACCACACAGCCACTCCTGAAACGAGGTAACTCCTATAATCCAATAATTCGCTATGGAATGGAAGCTGAGCCGTGTGCTAGGTGTTGCTCAATAAATAGTAAATGACATCCGTTTTGTTTATCACCACATCAAAATGGCTGTTCTGTAGGAATCGACGTTACTACCGTTTTTAACCCCAGGAGGAGCCTCCTCCAGCTAGTTCTCGATGCAATCTGCACCCGATGTATATTGCATATAGGGGAGGGAACCCCTACCATCTTATAGCAGATGACGGGATTAACAGACTGTACGGTTTCGGGCTATATGTGCCCATCGTCAGTGGTGAATATCCGTCCGCAAGAGATAGCAGTAGTTCGCTCCAGTTCGCAATACATAGAAAACTAAGCGACAATCAGTTACTGATCCCGCAACAAAGTAGGTAGTGAGAAAGTATTTTTAATGCATTGAGTGGTTAGTGTACTACGTACGTGTTTCAAAAATACGTGTATCTAAATTATTATATCGTTTAAGTAGCATATAGCATGAGTAGAATATAATCAATAGCAGATTTGCAACGTGCTCAGAGGAAATGTTTAACTTGTTACAGCAATTATGAGGATCCATTTTTAAAGGATAACGAACATACTTACATTACGATTATTTATTCCATATGGATGCAAGAGTGGTTGGTAGTATTTAGAAATTGAGGTTGTCTAAATCTAAATACTATCCTCGACTTAGTACTGTGTGTGTACATTTATTCTTATTATCATAGTTAGATTTGGCAGTCACTGTTTCTGTGTAAAGTAACAAAGTGTTTAAAACGTATTCGCGCAGATTGTCATAGAATGAGTATATATACAGATATAAATATATGTATGTGTGTTCTGTTGAATAAACAGGGAAATAAATCTCGCTATATGAATGGTTAAAAGAGAGAGAGAGAGAGAGAGAGAGGGGGAGGGAGAGAGAGAGGGGAGGAGGAGAGAGAGAGAGAATTTTAAGTCTGATACAGTCACAATATTTGGATAAAATATTTTCTTCAAATTTGATAACAAAATGTCTGTAAAGATCTTTTTAGATGAATATTAATGTAAGAAAATTAGTCTTCACTAATCTGCGAGAGAGAGAGAGTGTGTGTGTGTGTGTGTAGGGTGGTGGGTGAGTGAGTGTGTGTAACATGTAGAGCTCCTTCTACATCATGGTTTTGTATTATTGCCCAGGAAATTGAACAAGACAGACCGCCACGGACTCTCCTGTTGAAACAAAAGCGAAGATGGCGGTGTGTCAAGCGATATGTAGCATCACCGGCGCTCGTCTTGCTTTGTAAAAGTTTAGGAAAAAATTCATACTTTGTGTACATTACTTGCATTATTCTTTTCACGGTTGGTGTGGGTAGGTTCATGATGTTATCTTTCTCAAAAAGAAATTACACCGCTTTGAACTAATATTGCCTGAGGTGAATCTGTGCAAGATAGGCATGCAATGTCGATAAATTCTCCATTTGCCAAGTATCTTTAACAGCGATGTGATGCTTTGTGACTACGTATGAAAGAGCACGGCTCTTAAACAAGTTTTCTGCTAAACCGATATGAGACAGTGTGTTATCATTATTTAGAGTTATAATGGCGCGATAGAAGATGTTGCTATCTATGTAGTGATTATCCAAGCGTCATAACTCAGTGTGTCGACTGTCACAGCGTTGCTTTATATCGTTTGAAGGATTATGAGTTTGTGCAACAAACTTATTACTATTTTTATTATTTCATAAAAGAGATTCTAGAACAACTGGCTGTTCTATATATCATTTTGAATAATATCTAAAACATGCTACTTTAGCAGAAATATGTTGAAGAGAGAAAATAATTATTTTTGCCACGAATTGGATTGCATCGAATCGTATTCCTCTTGTTGGGACCTGTTTTGTTATTTGTTGTGAATTATATGATAATATATTTTAGAAATCTTAGCAGAAAGATCGCCTTCCGGAAGGTTATTATGCTAGTTGCTAAATGATATTTACATATTTTATTTTCAATTTGTGCAACTTTTCTGATATCATAGGTCTAAGTTCCATTTTATTGTCTAGTAGAGCTCATTGATTCAGTAAGTTTAGGACATAACTACACAAATATGCCCCACCGTCTTTATTTCGCTAAAACTTTCTGAAATGTGGATATTTATCAATGAAAGTTTCTACAGACAAGTTTCAGATGGTGTAGATTATGATTACATTGAAGTTTGGAGTGAAAACCTTCTTTTGGAAAGCAGTTTCGGATAATTCACACGCATCAATTTTGTTTCCGCATTGCTTTCAGAAAAAATGATTTTTTTTTCAATGGAATTTTCTACAAATGAGTTTTAGATCGTTTAGATTACGATTATATACGAAAAGTGAAATTGGCGAGATGGATATTTCATGCATATCGACTTTGTTGCCTCATAAGTTTTGAAGATATAGATCACGATTATGTTGAAAAATATCTTTGAGACTGACGTGATGTCTACAATTTCTATCTTACTAAACGATCACGTAGAGGACAGATGACTTTTGAGTTTGTGTAAAAGGGAAAGACTACGATTGTAATAAAGTAAAGAAAGAAATATACATTCAATAATTAGTGCTAGCATTCTATTCGCCTTTCAACAAAGATTTCATTCAGTGAAGTTTCGAGTACTTGCCTACTTGACCAGGAGTGTATGATAATCTCCGCTGGCTGTGAAGTAGAAGTCACAACAGCGTTTCAAGGAAACCTAACTGAAAAGAAAAATTACATCAGAGAAGGGGATTTCAAAACAGGTTATGCAAATCATCTGTCTTCTTTCCAGTACATTGACAAAAGTAAAGCCACAAAGTAGGCTAGCAACTGCAAACCACTTACAATCAAGTAGTGAATCACTGAGAAATCCATACAATATATAAATGGATCTAAGAAATGCAACCTATGCGTAGCTGAAAGATCGCACTCTCATTTTAGATTTTAGAACTTCACCGCACTAACTACAAATCCGAAATTTGTAGCAAATGCAAACATTTGGACAAATTTCCTTTGTTCAACTGGAGGACACTACCCTCTTGGTATTGAACAGCTGTCTCGCAGATTCTGTATCTCCCTCTGTTGAATTATTCTATAACTATTCTATTTCTGGCTTTTACAATCAAAGAGAGCATAACTATTTTTCTTTTCTTTTCCCGTTTTTATTTCTTCTAATTATTTCATCAAACTTCCCGCTTTTTTTCTCGTGATTTTCTCGTGATTTCTTATGTACCACTTTGAAATAGAACAAACCTCAGAGACTTCCTAGTCTAAATGAGTTTCTATAACACGTCTTGTATTATAAAAACTTGTCTAGACATATGTCTCGAAAGTAAGAAACAATTAGTAGCTGGTATCTTTATACAGTGTACATTAAATAACGCACACACACATATTTATTGAGAGAGGGAAGAAAGAGAAGGAAGAAAGAGAGGGAAGAAAGGGAAAAACAGGATGACACATGCAATTATATAAATGGGGAAGCATTTATAATTCTATATGTAGGTAATAATGGAGCTTGCGAATGATGATCGATTAGAGTGAATGCTTCTGGTTATTCACAGTAATAATTAAACTTATAAGCAGTCTTTTCAGTCATGAATTATTTCCATTTGCATAATTTAGTCGAGCGTAAAGTTTGCGAGCGACGGATTTTACAATAAGCCCCCTTCACGCACAAGTTTAATATACTGATGAATGTTGGAATTTAGCGAAGAGTTATAACAGAATCCAATCCAAATATATATATATAGGAGTGGCTGTGTGGTAAGTAGCTTGCTAACCAACCACATGGTTCCGGGTTCAGTCCCACTGCGTGGCATCTTGGGCAAGTGTCTTCTGCTATAGCCCCGGGTCGACCAATGCCTTGTGAGTGGATTTGGTAGACGGAAACTGAAAGAAGCCTGTCGTATATATATATATATATATATATATGTATGTGTGTGTGTGTTTGTGTGTCTGTGTTTGTCCCCCTAGCATTGCCTGACAACCGATGCTGGTGTGTTTACGTCCCCGTCACTTAGCGGTTCGGCAAAAGAGACCGATAGAATAAGTACTGGGCTTACAAAGAATAAGTTCCGGGGTCGATTTGCTCGACTAAAGGCGGTGCTCCAGCATGGCCGCAGTCAAATGACTGAAACAAGTAAAAGAGTAACAGAGTAAGAGTATATGTGTGTGTGTGTGTGTATATATATATATATAAATATATATATATACATTATTATATAGTTATTATATATATATGTATATATATATATATATATATATATATATATGTGTGTGTGTGTGTGTAATCAGATCACATTGTAAGGACAAAATAATTTTTTAAAGTACATTAAATATGTATCCAATTTGAAAATATGGTATCAATATATTCGCCTAATTTCAAATAAAAAAATAGTTTTTACTCAGATTCTTTTTTCTACTGGTTTCAACATCAACTGTTGTAACTCGAAGATTATTAATTGATTTTTCTAACTTCATGAAATCCTTTTTTAATGATTTGAAGCACGAAATAAAACAAACGTAGTCAAAGATGAGGTCATTTTTCAAAAATATAAACACGTTAACCACAAGAGACATATTCAAGTCAAGTTAGAAATAAGGCCATTATGACATTATAAAGTAGAGAATTTACAGCAGTTCACCCAAACCTATCTGCTTTACTTCGAGAGCAAAAGGAGGGAAAAGGCATTCAAACGCATCATTTAAAGTAAAATGAAAGCAGGGTGTTTTAAAAAGATAGTTAGCAACTAACTAAAGATATAAAAGTCAGTAAAATGTAACTACCTAAGCTATGAACTATATAGATTTTTATTACAAAGTTCGGAATTCTATTTCTAAGAAGCTTTTTTCAAAATTGAAAGTAAATGCTTGTGTTCTCCAAAATGTTAATATATATTTTGAAATGCAAAAGCTGGTTTCCAAGAATGCTATACTGTACTGCATACTATCGTGACAATGCGCTGTCAGTATATTAAGCTGCCAAACACAATTAAATTCCACCGATCCAACATAAAGATAACTTGCTGTATTTTATTACTCTCTTTAAAAGTGCAGCGTTATGGCAACGGAAGAATAAGAAAAAAATCAATCTGCAAATATCGTCTGGAATCAGATGCAATGTATATTAATCCATGTAACTTTCTTGCATCCCTTGAATGACTAAATTACTAAGTTGTGTACGTTGAAATAACTTAAATACGTCACATGTTACTACCGTGTTTACATTCACAACAACTCGTCTATTAATGTTATGGTAAAAATCTCGGACAAGTTTTGTCTTATAGTGATTTTTGCGATTTCTTGTTATTTGAAAGCAAATTACTTAAGGATTATGCAGATAATGAATTAGAAGTGAAACCGGTCGGAAGAAGTCTATGGGAGAATCGTTGCTAACATTATGTTTTTTAATAATGTAATACTTCGAAATTAGATAAAACTGATACAGTATTTTGGAATTTTTATATTTTTACCCTGTGTCTCGCATCACGTCTCACGATATATATATATATATATATATATATATATATATATATATATATATATATGTATATATATATATATATATCGTGAGAAGTGGTGAGAGACATAGGGTAAAAATACAAAATTTCCAAAATATATATGCCTATATAGGTACACGACATCACAACTGTGTAAACAACATGAAGTACGAAAACAACGAGTAAAATATGCAAACAACGAGAGAAAAAAGGAAAATAAGACAAGTAATATGGAGAGCGATCCTTCATAGGTTGTCGGCTGTCAACTCTTCATTTCGATACATACATATATATATATATATATAATGAAAAACCAAAGCAAGAATGGAGATTTATTCACATACATACATGCATATATATACATACGTTCACATGTGCACACACATATTAGTGAAAATTTGCCCTACTACAATTCGTTTTGAAAATCATCTAGAAACGATATCAATATTATCTCAGTTTAAGTAAACATTCGGTCACTGTTATTTCAATGATGACAGCAACCAAATCTATACCTTGGACCTATAGTTCATTATTTAGCACAAACCACCCAAGTATTAATAAACAATATGTTCAACCATCATGTAGCTTCTTTGCTTTGGACACTTTTTGAGTAACAGTGTATATTTGTTTCTTGCTCAACTCAACAACGAGATTGATAATAAGAGGAAATAATCAATATCTTATTCTGCAATCAACAAAATGATGAAGGAAGAGGATATATGATATTTTATTGCAAAGAAGGAAGCATATGTATATGCATATTAATAGATATATGCATAACTGTTTTCGCAAATGTAAGTGCACGTGTGTCCACATATAAAATTTATGAGTGTGCGAAAATCTGTTAATACGTGAATATATATATATGTGTGTGTATAAACTTGCATACATATCTGTATATCTATGCTTACACACAAACACACATGCATATGAATATGTATGTGTGTGTGTAACAAATATATAAAAATATATTTGTGTATATATGTGTGTATAAATATACACACATATATACATGCACATTTATGTATGTACATATATATGCATATATGTATGCATATTTATATATATAAATCATTATTATTATTGTTATTATTATTATCTTTTTTTCTTCTTCTTTCAAATTTGCTTCCATTTCTTGCCGAGTGTCTTCCCGACTCCTAGGGCAAAGAAACTCATAGTATACATTGGTAGGCCATTAAACTAAACTCACTTGTTCGTTCATTTTTTTTTAAGTTAAATTAAAATACATGTGTAGTAATAGTTCTTACATCGACATTGCTCTTCTCAATACGTGTGATGTACCAGTTAAGACAATCTTCTGAACTTCTTACAGGGATGGTAAGCCAGGGATCATTCTCATATAATTTTCGGTTCCCTTCTTGATCATTCCTAGTGCTCCTACGATCACTGGTATTGTAACCGCCTTGAGATGCCACATTTTCTCAATATCAATGAGCAGGTCTTTATATTTTCTGAGCTTGTCAAACTCTTTCGCCGAGATATTATGATCACAGGGGATGCTCATGTCGATCAATAAGCAAACTTTATTGTTTTGGTCTTTCACAACAATATCCGGTTTATTGGCTTTGAGGGTTCGGTCTGTATGTACTAGAAAGTCCCACAGAATCGTTACATTTTCTCCTTCAGTTACAGCTTCAGGGTGGTGATTATACCACTTGTCGGCAGTTTTGATGTTGTAATGCCGACTTATTAGCCAGTGTAGATATTGGCCAACTCTGTCATGTCTTAATTTATACTCCACTGGTGCTAAGACTTTACATCCAGAGATTAGGTGGTCCAATGTTTCAATCATGTCGTTGCAGAATCGGCATTTTGGATCTGCTCCATTATTATTATTGTTATTATCATTATTATTATTATTATTATTATTATTATTATTATTATTATTATTATTATTATTATCATTATTATTCAGTAGTTTTATTTTTATAACGTGCTTTCACTTCACTACCGAGCGCAGCTCTGTGTTTCTTGGGTATGTGCTGTGATTTGTTGTGATGCTCTGATGGTTATTGTATGGAAAGTGTTCTGCGTAGGATGTGTGCAGTGCCTAGTAGTGCAATTTTCTGTATGTTATATGTGTTTGTAAGTCCTGGTGTTTTTGTTATGTATTTGTCTGAATATTTTTTATCATGCCTAATGCACCTACTATGATAGGGATTGTTTCTGTTTTTAGATTCCACATTCTAGTTACCTCTATTTCCAGGTCTTTGTATTTTGAAAGTTTCTCCATTTCTTTTAGAGAAACGTTGTCATCTGCCGGTATTGATACATCAATTAGAAAGCAATTTTTTACTTTATGATCTCTGACAACTATATCTGGTCTGTTGGCCTTAATTTCTCTATCTGTGTGTATCGGCATATCCCAGAGTATGATTGCTTTCTCGTTTTCTGTGACCTTTTCTGGTGAGTGCCTATACCATCTTTTTTCTGTTGTTATTCCATAATGTTGGCATAGCCTCCAGTGTATGTAGGTTCCAACTCTGTCATGTCTGTGAATATATTCCTTCTTAGCCAGGACTGGGCAGCCAGAGATATATGATTTATTGTTTCTTGTCCATCTCCACATATTCAGCAGTTACTTGTTATATTTCTTTTCATTACATGTTTTTGGGAATTTCTGGTCAGGAGGCTTTGGTCTTGTGCTGCAATTAAAAATCCCTCTGTCTCTGCTTTGAGTCCTGAGCTTCTCAACCATTGCTGGGATTTTTCTTTGTCTATTTCTTTTGCATTTAGTTTAGTCCAGTATTTACCATGAAGGGGCTGTTTTTGCCATCGTTTTATCATGGTTCTTTGCTGTTCTAGTTTTAGTTTGGATTTCATTTGTTTTATAGCTTTTGTTGTTTCTTCTTCTTCTTCTTCTTCTTCTTCTTCTTCTTCTTCTTCTTCTTCTTCTTCTTCTTCTTCTTCTTCTTCTTCTTCTTCTTCTTCTTCTTCTTATTTGTTAGGTGGTATGATTTCTTGTTTGTATTTGTCAGCTTCCTTAAATACTGAGAACAGTTTTTTGTTTTGCTCGTGTTTTGCCGCTATTTGTATCAGTTTTTCTTCCTTCTGAAGTAGATATTTTTGCAGTGGTTATTTTATAGTAGTTTTCCAGCTGTATAAGGCCTCTACCACCTTCTATACGTTGTATATATAGTCTTTCTATGTCAGATTTTGGGTGATGCATCCTAGACCCTGTCATTATTTTTCTTATTTTCCTATCTATTTTGGTCAATTCATTTAGTGTCCAGTTAAGGATATTGTAGCTGTAACTTATAACTGGGACAGCTAAAGTGTTAATACCTATTATCTTGTTTTAGCATTGAGCTCTGTTTTTAGTATTAATCTAACTCGTCTATAATATTCTTTTTTATTTCCTCTTTCATTTGTGTGTGTTGTGTCTTATCTAGTTCATGAATTCCTAAGTATTTGTAAGTTTGGCTTTGGTCTAATTCTTTTATTTCATTGGTTTTATCTAGTGTGATGTTACTACTCTTAATTAGTTTTCCTCTTTTCAGGGTAACTTTGGCACATTTTTCTAACCCAAATTTCATATCTATTTCTTTGGTAAATCCACGAACTGTCTTTAATAGTGTTTCCAGCTGTTTGTCATTTGCAGCGTATAGTTTTAGGTCATCCATATATAAAAGGTGGCTGATCATTTTGCCGTAACATTTATATCCGCATCCAGTTCTATTTAGCATATCTGATAGAGGTGACAGTGCCAAGCAGAAAAGGAGTGGAGAGAGCGTGTCTCCCTGGAATATTCCTCTTCTAATGGGGATGGCTTTGGTTTTCATGAGTCCCTCTTTTGTTTGGAGGTGTAGGACTGTTTGCCATTTATTCACAGAGTGTCCTATGAATTTTATAATTGTTGGTGCTACTTTGTTAATGGCTAGTGATTCGAGGATCCATATGTGTGTGGGAGGGTGCTATCAAACGCCTTTTTGTAGCTGATCCAGGCCATACTGAGGCCTTTCTTCTTTCTGTGGCTGTCTTTAGTTATGTCTTTATTAATCATTAGTTGATCTTTACAGCCATATGAGCCTTTGCGGCATCGTTTCTGCTCTTCTGGAAACAGGTTGTTTTCGTCCAGGTGCTTGTTCAACCTTTGCGATATCACTGCAGTAAATGCCTTGTACATTATTGGGAGACAGGTTATAGGTCTGTAGTTTTCTGGTTTTGCTGTCTCATTTGATTTGAGAATTAAGATGGTTTTCCCCTTCGTGAGCCATTCTGGCATTGTCTCTGGCTCTGCTAGTATGTTGCTAAAGTTTTCAGCCAGCTTTTTGTATACAGATCATGGGATGTAATTTTTAGGAAAATCATAATTTCTGTCTCTCTTGCAATACCATCGGGATCTTTATAAGAAATGTAGTCACCATTGATTGATTAATTCTAATTTTCTCTGCGCCCGTCCAAATTTACAAATATTGACACACACCTATGTGTACATGCAGATATATATACAAGATATGCGGGCACACGCGTGCACACACACACATACACACACACACACATATATATATATATATATATATATATATATGTACAAAGAATTGTATATATATATATATATATTTACATACGTACAAATATACACACATATGTGTATACACACATATATATATATATATATATATATATATATATATATACACTAGATTATGCGCTTTGTTTGTGTATGTTTACAGATTTTGACGCCAAACTCGGCCCTTGACGGTTGTAAATTGATAAATCTGTGTATATAAATGTTTTTTTCTGCGAATCATATTACGGGTATGTGCAGTACGCCCATATATGTGTAATGAGGGAATCCAGAATCGGTTTATGCGGGCGTATATCATTGAAGCATAATATTTATATAGTGTATATATTATTGATGTCCAGAGCAGAACTTTCCAGGTTTAGAGATTTGGTGGGTGGGTCTAAGTTGCTAGGAGGTCGTACTTGAAATTTCGAAGTATGAATTGTTGTTTGTCTATGCTGGGCGAAAAGGTTTCTCCCCTGATATTTGAAAGAGTTTACTATTGATGTTACGATAATTTAGTTTTCGATGATGAAGATAAAGATGTATCTCTTTTGATATTATCTCTAAACGAAGGCAAGTGCTGCGTACATCTCTCTTTGAAGTTTGCTTCAAAAGGCACTTGAGCTTAGTAAAGCATATGCAACCGTCACTACTACTCATATAGCCGTTGTAATGAATGCAAGCAAGTTATTACTTTATCCAACATGGTATGGGCACTTAAAAAGAGAAGAACTAGCAACCCCCATATAAAATGCAACATAATAGCTGAGGACAGCAAATACAGAGTAAGAGCTAGCAAATGTGACAACTGTATTACCGAAAAAAAGTAAATATCGTAACATCAACAGTGAACGTTTCAAACAAGGAGGAAAAATTCTCTGCCTCCATGCGCAGACAATTCAATCTTCAAAATTTCAAACACGATCCCCCACTCACCAACTTGAATAAGTTGTTCTATGGACATCGATTATGTTCATCATGTACTCTTTTACTCTTTTACTTGTTTCAGTCATTTGACTGCGGCCATGCTGGAGCAACGCCTTTAGTCGAGCAAATCGACCTTAGGACTTATTTTTTGTAAGCCTAGTACTTATTCAATCGGTCTCTTTTAGCTGAACCGCTAAGTTACAGGGACATAAACAGACCAGCATCGATTGTCAAGTGATGTTGGGGGGACAAACACAGACACAAAAACATATACACACATACGTATATATATATATACATATGTACGACGGTCTCCTTTCAGTTTCCGTCTACCAAATCCATTCACAAGGCTTTGGTCGGCCCAAGGCTATAGTAGAAGACACTTGCCCAAGGTGCCACGCAGTAGGACTGAACCCGGAACCATGCGGTTCGTAAGTAAGCTACTTACCACACAGCCACTCCTACGCCTATGTGAACATTATTCATGTACGGCACACGTCATATAAACGTATGATGAATTCCCTCATGACACAGATATATGTTCATTGTACACAGTCGTGATATCTAACAATTACCAGAAAATATATATATGCAGAAACTTTTAAATCTACTACGCCATGGACCACCTTTGCTGTCAAAATCCATGAAACTCCACAATTATGTACACATGCACATACACGAACAAACGTAAACTGCAGGCATGTTTCTGTGTGCGTGTGTGTAGGTGTGTGTGTGTGTGTATATAAGTGTGTGCGTTTGTGTGTGAATATGTGTGTGCCTGTTTAGTATTGTGCGCACATATTTTGTATGAATATGAATGTGCAAATACGCCTACATTTACATCTATAAATTTGGTCGTGCATGAGCGTTCTCACATAAAATAGTAATAAATTAAAATAGGGTGAACGCAGTTCATTACAAAGATACCATGGCTAACGAAAGGGGAACAAAAATTACGATTTCCCTATACATTACCTCCCATGATCGGTACATTTATTTATCCCTTCATTCCTGACAATCGCGTGTAGCCTCGTGTATTTAAAGGATTGAAATGAGTACCAACGCTTCCCAAATGGCTTAATAATTGTTGAGAGATTTCTATCTCTATGAAACCATTGTTAGCCTTGCTAAACCCACAAATAAAGAATATTTATCCACTAATGAGATGCTGAACACTCATTCTCACTCTTCAAAATTAGAGACATGTATGCCTATATGTATGTGTGTATACACATATACATAATATACATATATGGTAGCTGCCCCCTCGTTATCAAATATGGCCATTGCACGAAGCTTAATCAATGTTGTTATTGTGCAATGCCTGTGCAAGAAGATTTTTTTTTAAGTTAGGAAAGGCTGTGCACCGAGTCAATCCCACTCACTAAGCAACAGCAGCCATAATCCGAAAAGAAGAACAAGTCAACATCATCGGTAACCATTGAGCCGCAGGTTTTATGTCGGAGTTATCCTAGTTACCTGAGTTACCTTCTCCTAGAAGGATGCCCTAACAAAGGCTAGGTGTCCTTCACTCCCAATGGTTTAACCACGTGATCGGGTATTCAGTCCGATTATTTCTATGTCCCCGCGCATGATACAGCCTTAAGACATTTATTGGATGGCCGTTGACTCTCAAGGGTTCCTCTGCCCCTTGACTGGTTTTGTTTTTCATCCCGCAGGGTGTCCAATAAGCACCCTCCTCATCAAGCAACCCGACCATGCAACAGGTCACTTTCGAGTGCTACTGGTAACATGTAATACATACATATATACATACATACATACATGGAAACACACGTGTGTGTATGGCAGGAAGTGTAAAGCATATACATAACTACATTTGATGGTACATATCAAATAAGATATCACCAGCGTAGCATCCAAGTAACTCTCGTTAGTCCCTAATAAATATTCGGTTATACACATATTCAGTCAGTTGCCGAATTTTCTATGTATTTTAGTACACACACACGCGCGCGCACACACACTCACACATATATAAACATCGTTTTTTGTTATTTTAAGTCCGTGAGCCTTCTCTCCCAATTAAGTGTATGAGTATACATAATTACATATATGCATAAATATATGTATATGTGCGTGTGTATGTATGTATATGAACACATAGATGTACTCAGATACTCTCAACCCCACCAAGCTTGCTTGATGAGGAGGGTGCTTATTGGACACCCTGCGGGATGAAAAACAAAACCAGTCAAAGGGCGGAGGAACTCTTGAGAGTCAACGGCCATCCAATAAATGTCTTAAGGCTGTATCATGCGCGGGGACATAGAAATAATCGGACTGAATACCAGCTACGATAAAGGCTCTACTTATATTTTATTACCTACTTGTATTGACGTTTAATATTTTGGCAAAATCATCATAGATAAAGAAACAAGATTTTGAGTGAGACAGCGAATGCAACCCAATTAAGATACCAACCTGAAGCAGTGCCTTTCATTTATACTGAGTTATACCTTATTAGACACATCCCACTTTCTCTACTCCTCTAAAACTCATAATTTTTGTATTATGTGTCCACTAGAAAAGAATTTAGTTTTAGATGATTTAATGAAAAGTTAATTCTGCCTTATTTCCTTAATTTAACTTTTTTTGTTATTTTGGCTATTATATTCGTGATTATATTTGCTTCGTATTTCACGTCATCCATAAACAGAAAGCTAATTTGGTGCCAGCGTTCAATAACAGAAGCTGAGGAGTTCCTAATGGATTGCATTTACGCATTTTATTATATCCTTTTATAACCTGAATCGAAATCCTCTTGGAATCATCTTCACCTTTGTTCAATCTGCTATAGATTTATTCGACTTTAACACTAACATGAAAATGCATAGGCGTATGTCAATGCAAGAAATCAAAATAATTATATCATTAGCTTTCGTATTAATTATTGTTGTTGCCGTTGTTGTTTTTGATGTTATTGTTATAGTTATTATCGTATTACTCTTTTATTGTTAGAGTATATTCAAATAGTATTTGCCTCACTGCATTCTAAAATACAGACTCTAACACTGTCATATGACGAAATAGAAGATACATGTGTGTATTTGTGTTTCTCTCTCTCTCTCTCTCTCTCTCTCTGTGCGTGTGCAGTTTTTTTTAAATGGTATAGATTGTTATTATATTGTGTTGATCCGTATTCTCATTCATGAAATGGAAATGACAATAGTAAAAATCTTAGAACATGATGACAAAAAAATGAAACAAATTGGAACTTGATGAAAAAGAAAACAATTTATATATATATATATGAAATTTAAATAATGAAAATTATTTAATTATTCTAAAGAAAAGCAGAATACAGAAAAAGAAAAAAGGTAATACGGTTAATTAACATACCCAAGAGAATTAAGCATACAAGGTATATACTTAACTCTGATTATAAATTAATAGAAAAAATAAATATTTTGCTAGGAACTGTAAATGTAGGACAAGATACTGTGATAGCCTGGGCTTCCGAGGCCCACAGCTCTTCAATATCCTCCCGAAGAACCTAAGAGACCTGCATGGGGTGGATGCAGATGTCTTTAAAATGAAACTGAATCTCTTCTTGTCAGGTATCCCAGATGAACCAACTTCACGGCAGGAGGTGCAGATGAGGGCAGCTGCATCGAACTCTCTCATGCACCAAATGGCAGTTGCTAAAAAGCATTCGTGAAGTAAAACCATGTAGCAACACCAAATGGCGGTGCCCCAGCATGGCCACAGCTCGTGAGCTGAAACTAGAATCAATCAATCTGAATTTGTGAATTCCTATATTTATCGATTTACCAACACAGTCATCATAGAAAAACATACATTATAAAAGTGACATTATGTTTTGTTCAACAGTTTTTAGATTATATGGCAGGCAAATACAGGATTACACGGGTGTATTTTGAAAAAATCAATTGAATAAATGTAAGACATATTACTTACCGGATCGTTGTTAGGATCCAAGGCTTCGACCAAGGTCTTTACGTGGCCATCAGCGACAACTCTATGTTGGACGTTAGCTCCATGACACATTACGACAAGAATTCGCGCACTTAAAATTTGTAGGCAGTGATGTGTACATTGCCGTCGCCTCGTGCTAGGTGAGCACTTTTGCCGAGTTCCTATTATGCGTTTATGCATTGTGATATTATTGTGTAATACACTTAGAATCTGACTGGGGTCAGAATTGGTCAGAATTTCTAATGGAGTTCGATTTAACGGCATTATAGGTATGCGTAAATCATCCTCTTCTTGTAGACGATCATTATAACTTTGTTCCTTGAGGACAAATTTCTTCGAACTTGATGATGGTTTACGACTAAGATTCGATGTCTCATCGAGTGATGTCTTTTGAGTAATTGGTTCTTTACGCATTGATAACCCACGGTTAGTGTTATTATCAATGTTTGCATTCGGACAGGCAGCAATGTTTTCAATGCTGTCTGTTAAAGAGCCAATTTCATAATTCCTATGATAAATGCATAAATCAAGGATTCGGTTAATAGTACTTAAAGCCGTAAAATGTAAAGATTGCTTCCCTCGCAGGAGATCAAAACCAATTCCTAACAGTTTAGTTAATTCCAGGAACAGAGAATGTTTTTCATCGTCGGATTGGGCGCCTTCCAGTTGTTCACAGCAGGTCTTGAATAAAAAAAAGAGAGAAATAAAGACACATAAAGAATTTTATGCATATCATGGATAATATTTTTCTTATGCAAAGAGAAGATACATGAATTATTCCAGACATCCAAACAGACATCTTGGTAATTATACATACAGAGAATTTCAGATGTTGATTTCATAAAAGCAACTCTTAATATTAAATTTTAATTCAAGGAGAAAAACGTATTATTCCATTTGAAATTATTAAAGAACCATACAATGAAGAAGCAAAACATTTTCAGTTATTCTGAATACAGTAAATCTCACATTAAATATAACATAGTTCGGGGTTGTACTTGTTTGGTTGTTTGGCAAGTGACTTAAGTATTTTTGATTTAAAAACATACTGACAGTCGTTGAGGTATATTAAGTTGCAAGGTAAACAATATACCCAATGGTATCTTATATAGATATAAAATCTGAAATTTTCATACAACGAGGAATGGAAATTTGTGACGTTTAAATTTCTTTTTAATTCCAAATGGTTTACGTGAAAAGGGTTTTAAATAGGAATCGATACTGGGTATTGTACTTTTCCCTCACGGGAGTTAACCACAGCTGTATAGCATTTGCCATAGCAAACCCTCGAATAATGAATAATGAAGACAAATCGATACATACTTAGCTTCGGGAATCTAGGAATAGAATATATCATAAACATAATTTTCAAGATTTAATTAAACAATTTTGCCATGGTTTGTATTTGTTCATTCACATGTTTATTGATTTATAATAACTCTATAATCTTATATTAAACTTTTCTTTCTTTTTTAATTGTCAAAGAGAAGAAGAAAGTAAACTATTTATACTATTTATTCAATAAATATAAATAGTAAAAATATGGCTTCAACTGATATTGAACAGCTTTCGTTTGACAAAACTTTGTGTATTTTACAATTAAATGTCTCTGGATATTTCTTTCCCAGAAACAATTTCAACAAGATAGACTGAAAATGTATCGGAAATATTTAAAACCTATACCAAAATACAGAAATATAAAATTCATTTGTGTGCAAACGTGTCGAAGACAACCTTACGTCGAGGTAATCATCCCTCTCCACAATTAATAATGACAGACGTAACTTCTACATATAAAGCAGTAAATATATTGAAGTGCCTCAATAGTGAGGCATTTCAAAGAGTTTCCTAGTCGGTTCAAAACTTGTCACTATACTTCGTTTCTTGTACTCAAAACGACAAATATATAAGTATAATGCATTCATTTTATTTTTAAATATGAAGTGTACTCAAAATAATTTCTATAACATCTTCAGCTATCGTTATACTTTACATTTTTCATGAGAAATGTTTTCTATGCAATTTTATCACTGATTATCATTGCTATATACCTTCAGTTCTGTTACATACAAAGAAGCGATTTGTTGGCCTCTCTTTCTTTCTCTACCCCAGTTTCTATGTTTCAGTCCCCAAAACTCGACATCATTATATAGATTAAGCCCATTAAGGAGCCTTTACACAGTCACATAATCTAGAAATAGCACCTAAGTCATCTTCAATTACATTCTCCTGAGAGGTCGTCTACGTTGTTTCTCGACCTGTTGGAAATAACAGTAAAATCTCGGTCAAATTACGCACTTCGCACCTCAAAAGATGGACTCATACAGTGTGATCCTAAATACTCTAAAAGAAGAGAAGTTATGGCTGTAAAGCTGGTCGATGTATGGATCGACTGGGGTTAAGAATTCATTTCAAATTTTGGCACAAGGCCATAAATTCCGTGGGAGGGATAAGTCGATTACATCGACCCCATTACTCAACTGAAAGTAATGGAGCTGCATAATAACATTTGGATAATATAGTCTGTTATGCGAATAATAATAATAATGGTACACACCTCCTACGTGACGAGTTATATGTGACAGTCATTATAAATACTGTCATTCCTAATACTGGAATGGTTATATGTTACTTTTCAAGTAACAACTCCAGCACAAAAAGATAAACCGAAACGCACAAGTATAAGAAAAAGTAATTGTACAGAGTTCCTGAAAGTGGATGCCAAACGAAAAATATTAAACATGTAACTGTAAAAAGGTTTTTTTAATTAAGAAAGGGAGGTGGGATGTTATAAAGATTATTGCTATTAAAAGAAATAAAATTATATCCCAAGAAAAAAGGAAAAATTTAAAGAGATTTTACAGGGATAATAGTAATAACGGTACGCCTCTTCCACATCACGAGTGATATGTGTTAGTCATTATAAACACTGTCAGTCAGTGTCAGTGTAGTAGAGAGTACGGAGTAGACGGTCATACATAGTCGTGGCCTTACTTGTCTAGCTAACTAACTACTATACCGAAGTGGCGTACAACAGCCCGACAGAGGATTACAACATAGTCCTAGATACTCTATATCGGAAATAAAAGATGTGATATAGTCTCGAGAGAGACGCTTCTGATCATAAGTTTATTCGATCAATATGAACCTGTAGAACAACAACAATAGCTGCAGCAAAAATAAATATGTAAGAACCGGTCTTTAACAATTTCAATATTTGGCACATGTCCAGAAAATACAGTTGAGGGGGGAAGTCGATTACATCGACCTCAGTACTCAGCTGGTACTTATTTTATCGACTCTGAAAGAATGAAAGGCAAAGTTGACCTCGGTGGAATTTGAACTCAGAAGGTGAAGACAAGCGAAATGATGCTAAGCGCAGGAGTGGCTGTTTGGTAAGTAGCTTGCTAACCAACCACATGGTTCCGGGTTCAGTCCCACTGCGTGGCATCTTGGACACGTGTCTTCTGCTATAGCCCCGGGCCGACCAATGCCTTGTGAGTGGACTTGGTAGACGGAAACTGAAAGAAGCCTGTCGTATATATGTATATATATATATATAAGTGTGTGAATATGTTTGTGTGTCTGTGTTTGTTCCCCTAGCATTGCTTGACAACCGATGCTGGTGTGTTTACGTCCCCGTAACTTAGCGGTTCGGAAAAAGAGACCGATAGAATAAGTACTGGGCTTACAAAGAATAAGTCCCGGGGTCGATTTGCTCGACTAAAGGCGGTGCTCCAGCATGGCCGCAGTCAAATGACTGAAACGAGTAAAAAAAAAAAAAAAAAGCATTTTGCTAAAGATTCTGCTAGTTCGTCGCCTTAACTCTAGTCATTAATAATTTCTATTTTTAATCAAAGCAACCGGGATACTGATTCAAGACATCCATCTTGTCTTTTAAGCTGAAAGAGAACAACATAATTTTGTATCTCCTCTAACCATAATTCATAAACCTATTTGTTTCATAAGACGATAGGAGAGAGATTTTCACTTCTCTGATCATTCCCTATTAATTAATGAGAACATTTACAAATATATTAGCAAAAGATCGATATTTATCTCTAAGAGCAATGGAAATCTGCGTGTTGAACAAATACAAGTCTATATTTATAAGCAATATATTCGTTCATTTAATATAGTATATAATTATTTGTACATTAATGTTACTTCTTTATTGTCAGTAGAGTATCGTTCTTTATACTTTATCAGCTTTCTGAAAGGTGTTTAAACCTTAATGAGAAAAAGAAAGAGGAAGCGAGATGAAGAGAGGAAGAAGAGATGTATAGAGAATGGTGAAGAAAAGTGGTGGGAGAGAAAAGGAAATGAACAGAAAGAGGGAGTAATGAGAAGACATCTAGAGAGAGAAAGAGGAGGAGAGAGAGAGAAGAGGAAGGAAGAGGTGTAACATTTCACCTATATCGGAAACGATAATCATCTGATAAGATTTGAAATCCCAATTATCCGGTCGTTAATCACGTGCCAATTCTTTAATGCAAATCTTAGCCAAAAACAAAACAACACACACACACACACACACACACACACACACACAAATATTGTTTTAATCAGAAGAACGGGGTTGTATACATGACATTTGTGGATCCTTCGAGATTAGTGAGGTTGATATTGATGCTGTGTTAAAATGTTAGTAAGTCAATATCCGTAAGAAAAACATGGACAAGAAGAGAATTTCATTAATTTCAGACAATTGATACTCTGAAGATGAAGGATTGAACACAGGGGTTAGTGCATGTCATGGGAGGAAGATTAAGAGAATAAATTGCAACGGAAAATGTCTATGTTCCGTGATCCGTGTAGTGGTTGCATGCAGCAAGCTAATTCTGGGCAGAATAAACCCTTTTAGGAATAAAGACGAGATGGCTAAATTATCTTCATCTCATACACAACCGTTTTATAAAGGTACCGTTGGACAATATTGACAAGAGAGCTATGGCGTGATTGTCTTTGTTCATACGTTGATCGGAGGAAGTCATTTGAGTCTTCACAACAACAAGTTCCTTTTTGACACATTTGTGTAAATAATTTGTGCGCAGGCACGGTTGTGTGTTTAAGAAGTTCAATTTTCAGCTGTGTGATCTCTCGTTCAGTCCCACTGAGCCTCATCTGGAGCAAGTGTCTTCTAGTATAAGGTCGACCAATGCCTTGTGGCAGACAGAAATTGTATGGAAGTCAATCCTGTATATGTGTGCGTGTCTTTGTATCTGTGGTTATCCCGATACCAGCTGACAACCGTTGTTGGTCTAGTTCACCGAAGTATTAAGCTATAGGGACTTAAACAATCCATTTGCATTGATACCAGACTTAAAAATCAAACACTGACGTCGATTTGTTTGACTAAAACACTAAGTTAGTTTCCCCAGCAGCGTAGCCGTACTCTAATGACTGGAACAAATCAAACATACACAGAGTCGACCACCTTGAGACTTTCAGCTCGTTCCCTTCGTTAGTTTTGACTACGACCGTCTGAGTTACGCGACTTGTGAAATATGCGGATTTATTATGTACCAGCCATGATATCAAATGCGTACCGCTCGCATACTCAATTAAAACTCACTCATCAATTAACTAGCATTTCTAGTTTTCTATCTACATCCTAATACATTTTTATCATCTAAATTTATTGGATTACTTTTCTCTATATACACCTATTCCTCCCAAAAGCCAGGCCCTCACCAAAACTCCATGAACCAAACTATTTCGCTCCCCACTGACTGTCTATCTGTCTGTCTGTCTGTCCCTCTCTCTCTCTCTCTCAATCTCTCTTTGTCCCTCTCAGTGTCTCTGTCTCTGTCAGTGTCTCTTTGTCTCTCTCAGTCTCTCTCTCTCTCTCTCTCTCTCTCTCACACACACACACACACACATATACATACACACATATATGTGTTACATACATAAAGAAATGGTGGCGAGCTGGCAGAATCGTTAGCACGCCGGGCGAAATGCGTAGCCGTATTTCGTCTGCCATTACGTTCTGAGTTCAAATTCCGCCGAGGTCGA
>NC_042998.1:58024554-58099554 GCF_006345805.1 Octopus sinensis | reverse complement strand
GAAGAAGGAGAAAAAGTGGAAATTGTACGTACAATACATAACTTAGAATCAGCGCTACGGATGTGCCAGCACAAACGAGCCTAAGACATACCCGTCCTCACGCATTTCTCACGAGGAATTCCGGAAGGAGCTTCGTGAGACCATTGCAGAGACACTTCCAGGGAAATAAAAAAAAGGGAAAACAAGAAGAAGGAAGAAGGGGGCAGAAAAGAAGGAAAAAAACGTTGGAAAATCGATTGTAGCAGTGACTCGATCAATCCCGAGGGATATCTGAAGATTATATCAGACTATAGATAATTAAATTACACCAGTTATTATAGTCCATTGTTGTTCTAATAGTGCATTGTTGTCTCATTTAAAACACATTATTACCATTTATTATTATTGTTCACAAATAATACTCAATGTGTCAAGCGAACTATAATACTGCCCTATATACATATACGTAAATGTTTATGACAATCATTTAAATTCAGCTTCAAATTCCACCGATGTCGACTTCGCCTTTCATCCTTTCGAGATCGATAAATTAAATACCAGTTGCGTACTGGGGTCGATCTAAATTTCGAAACTTGTGCCTAGAGTAGAAGGGAAAAATTTAAATTCAGCTAATTTCTGAATATACTTTTCTGGAAGTAGTTGAGCATTAGTTACCTCCTCCTATCTTACTTCATATTATACATTTTATCTATATCATACTGAAATCATAAAATTAAAATAGTTCTTGTGTGTAAGATTACTATCAGAAATGTTAGCGATCCAGTTGTCATATGGAGCAATGACTGTAAATATGTTTATGCTACCATTAATTCCGTTAAACACAGGAGCATTGAATAATTTACAAATGTTTCATAATTCTGTGTTGTATTCAAATCCTGTTCTGATTACAGTATAACGAGTTGCGGATCAACCAGAATAATTAACCCAAGATACATTACTCGGAGATCAAGACCTTAATGGTGTAATCACCATGACTTTACCAAGCTACTAATCATATCTTATACTTAGTTTTAACTTATAAATTCTGTTATATTACTTTTATTACTGTTTATCCCTAGGTAAACGTTCACTGGGAGAACCACTATCCAAAAATATTTCAATCATGACCACGTTGCATAAGACTACACTAACCAATTCTTCATACTCAGCCTACAATAGTGGAATGCGTTTTGAGGAAGATTTTTAACAACTATTTCTAGCAATTTGAGCGTCCAAGTTATTGCATACTTTCTTATTTTGTTAGCAGGTAATGTATTGTTGTCACGTCCATCAGTTGACCGATGACAACACTGACAGCGTGATTGAAATGGAATCTCTCCTTAACTGGAATTGAAATCAGATTGTGGTCTCTGTTCAGCATAAACATATCTCTAATCCTATTGTGCCTGCCAGTTGATACTCCAAAATTACGTACTTAAGCTCCTGCTGGATCAGAAATAAAGCAATATAATTAAATGATTGTTGCCATAGAGGTTGATAATGCGATTGCTGAAAGTAATTAGTCTATCCATTTGTTCTGACAGTATTGTTTTTCGCTCTTTCTATTATTTTCCTTCGAATTAGCACTAAACATAATTTATTCTCTTATTTCGAGCTTACGATACATTTTGACTATGTTCAAGGTAAATGTTAGTAGGAAGGGCTGTTCAGTCAATTGAACTAAAACACTTTATAAAACTGGTACTTACTTAATTCAATCTCAAGGGAATGAAATTCAACACAGAAAACAGAGGGACGATGCTAAATAAATGTCTAACGTTTCCACCAACAATTTTACTCTCTAGATTATAAACCATCACAGAATCGTAGAGAAATACAATGGTTGGATTGATAAAGAGTTGGCAGTTTAATAGAATAATCGAGAGTCTATGTCCTGTCATTGTTATTGACAAATCGTAAATACAATAAAATATTTAGACCGGCGTTCTAATGTTTGCCAACCCATTCTCTCAGTTTCGTTTGATGACTACAATTTATTTGTATTGTTTCATGTTTGCCAGTTTACACCCTTACGAACCTAACCATCTAGGTTATCACCTGCAATTTAAGGATTAACTTAAATGAATGTTTTTAATGCTGTGTAACCAGTGACAGCGTGGTTATGCCCGAGGAGGTATCTTCTAGATTCAGAGCAGGTGTCCGCTCGTAGAGCATCTATACAGTCGCTCAACTTTCTTGAAATAGCAGGTAAATCTCACATATATTTGATCACCCTACGTTCTGAAATATGCAAAGAACACATTGGATATGGTCCTAAACTACTCTGGGATGATATGAGTCATATAACTCGAATGCCTTTCATCAGCTCGATTCAAGATTGATCTGAGACTTAAAAACTTTGTTGATTTACATTTTTACTGGATAACTGCTTTTTTCACACACAAACGAATTGAATTGCCGAACAGTCTCTCCTTCCTAATCAATAGTATTTAGAAACTGTTATCAAATTTAACGGCTTGCAGTTGAGGAGACAAGGGAAAGGTCAGTCTGTGACAAGTAACTTTGTTACAAATTTAGTGTATTTCTTCTGTCATTGTCGTTCAAAGATATTTCATGTTTATCTTTTATTTTATATTCAACCGTTCATTGTTATGCTGTGGCCTGAGCAGGGAGAGAAACCTTGATTATAACACATTAAATCATTAACCCAAAACATACGAATAACAACAATATATCTTACATTCATCTGTCCTTACGTTCTGAGTTCAAATTCAACCGAGGTCGGCTTTGCCTTTCATTCTTTCGAGGTCTATAAATTAAGTACTAGTAGCGTACTGGACTCGATCTAATCAACTAGCCCTCCTTCCAAAAAATTCCGGGACTTGTGCCTAGAGTCGAAAAAATGTATTTTTCAATGAAAGGCGACGAGCTGGCAGAAACGTTAGCACGCCGGGCGAAATGCGTAGCCGTATTTCGTTTGCGGTTACGTTCTGAGTTCAAATTCCACTGAAGTCGACTTTGCCTTTCATCCTGTCGGGGTCGATAAATTAAGTACTAGTTACGCACTGGGATCGATATAATTGACTTAATCCGTTTGTCTGTCCTAGTGTATCCTCTCTGTGTTTAGCCCCTTGTGAGTAGTAAAAAAATAGGTATTTCGTCTGTCTTTAAGCTCTGAGTTCAAATTCCACTGAGGTCGACTTTGCCTTTCATCCTTTCGGGGTCGATAAATTAAATACCAGTTGTGTACAAGGGTCAATTTAATCGACAGGCCCCCTCCCCCAAATTTCGGGCCTTCTGCCTAGAATAGAAAAGAATATTTCTGATACCATCAGCGATAGCTGTACCACTAAGGGTTACTATTATTCAGGGATACGCGTTCTAAAACTAGCTCATTCTATGTTCGGATATCCTATCAAATCTCGCTACATTTATTTTCATTATATAATTAGCGTTTTCTTTAAATCCATCTTTAAGCTACACTATTTAAGAAAGGGCAGGATCACATATTTTAGGTTAGTGTTCCAAAACAGTGGCAGCTACTGGGTTAATGTATTGTATTTCAGAACATAAATTCCATAGATTGATGGTATTTCCTTCCTTTACAAATCATGTTCACTTATTTAACTTAAAACTTACATTTGTGTTTTCTTATTTTAGTTATTTTATTCTGCTTTCGAATGTTCTTAAACGTTCTATTATTCAGAATATATAATATGTTAGATGATTTCAATGTGACCTCTGTTTGGTAATTTTTCATCATAACTTATTCAATCTACTGCATTGGAAATTATATCAATTTATGTTTTAATCTTAATTACAATTTACTATCCGCTATACACCGAACTCTTTAAGCATACACTCACAAAATAACGCTACGTTCGTTTAGGATATTTGTGATTTCTAACTAAATGTTCGGTCAATGATTTATTATCCAATCCTTGACAGATAATAACAGCCAGCGAAAATTATTTTTATTCCATATTGATTAGATTCTGTAATTCAGCTCAGTTTTATTACGTTGAACAGCATTTTACAATATATTTAACTGGATTTATGAGGCTGGACATTAAACTGTAACATTATGAACGAGAGAGGTTTGTTAAATTACATTTCTGAGATCAAATCTTACAGGAAACCGATGCATTCTAACGTTAATAAATTATTAAATAACCATTAACGATCCAGGTATATAAAACAAGGGAGAAGTTTGGACGCTTATATATTTGTCAAAAACGCAATAACATAAGCGATGTAAGTGAAATGAAATGGCTACAAACAGACATTAAAACCAAATCACAGAATAGCCTCTTCTCAACGGTACAACCGCGACAATATTAATTTCTTGGTGTTTGAAAATGAATTGATTTTTACATTATTTATAAAACAGCATTAGCGACAAAACTCAAAACGAGATAGACACACCATGTTAGTCTTTTATTTGTTACCAAACAAGGCTAGTGGAATTATTGGTGTCTGGGCATTATTGTCGACAGCGATTTGCGTTGGACAAAACACATTGCTAAAATTGCCAAGAAGGATGAGGGTGTCTTGGCATCAGTCACCAAGTCCTTTGTGAGCCGCTCTCCGCCTATCTATTTGAGGTTTTATATAGCTATGGTGTGACCTCACCTGGAATTTGCATCACCGGTCTGGAACCTCTATCTTACCCAGGATATTAATCGTCTGGAAACCGTTCAGCGACGTACAACTAAGAGAATACCCTCCATCACGCATTTGCCATATTCTGAACGCCTTACTTCCCCGGGCATTGAAACTCCGACGTCAGGCAGCTGACTTGACAGACACCCATAAAATTATTAACCATCTTACAAACAATAACTCTGAGCACCTTTTCAAACTCCACCTGTCTAATACCTGTGGACATGTTTACAAAGTCAGAAAACAGTACAGCTCCTATGACTTTCGGAAACATTTTTTCATGCTAAGAGTTGCTGAAGTTTGGAACAAACTACCGGCATCCGTTGTTAGTTGTCGGAGCACTGCATCCTTCAAAAATTCTATGCTTCCTGAGATTTGCCAACACTACACCCGATTTTCTCCCCTCCATACGCACACAAGCATGTATCTGAGTCATACACTGTTCACTTCCCAGACATTTATACATTACTGCATATGCTTTATATGCACTTTTGACAAGTTGTGGTGCACCTGAGCACTGTATACAATAATTTCATTATTGTATGTGTGAATACAGAAAAACTCTTGCAATGTCTCGTTTATAATTATTTCACTTTTCCAATGATACATCCACATTCTGATGTAAATTCTACCTGGTCGATTTTTTACTTTATTCTTCAAGTGCTAAGATCTACTATATCGACTCTACTCTCCTTTAAATATGTGTTTTTGTACTAATGTTGGTAACCTTTATTATTTCGTTTTATAAGCTATCGTTCTTTACATTCTGAATTACAATCATTATTTGGGTCGACCAAAACTTTCATTGGATAAAATAAGTGAGCCCCACAATATTTTGGAGTAGATTTAATCGATTGTTTCTACCCTAAAATAGGAGAACCTTGTTTCATATTACACGAGTAGGTTTATGACAAATAACTTTAAGTTGTGTGATCTGTCTGTAGATTGAAGTATCAAAGATTTCGCTATAGGCGTTGTGATATTTTAACGATCCATTTATTAAATATTTGATAGAACCACGTTATTTTATACCAAAGACGTGTTATTGTATATCGGACGAGTATTCCTTTAGCTGCAAGTGCTAAGCTCTTCTCCTGCGAGAGTAAGGATACTATGTTTAGTGTAAAATTGTTGAGTCAATAGTGTGGAATGACATTTGCTTTTATTCTTTTAAGAAATACATTATTAAATTCAAATCATTACATTAATTGCTTATTAAAATTTGGAAGTAATTACATATATTCATATCGCCACCAAGTGATAAGCTTGTAGGAGTGAGGTAGCCTTCATCTGTTGCCTGGTTTAATACCACCACATCTGTTAGATTCAGGAAAGATCACTTTATCTTTTACTCGTTTTATTCTTTCAACTGAGGCCACGTTGAAGAATCAACTTGAAGGGCTTAGTCTAACAAATCAACTCCGGTACTGTTTTTTTTCTTTTTCTTTTTCAAGTTTGGTACTTACACTCTCAGTCACTTTCCTGATCCTATTTAAGCAAACCAACACAGATTGTGATGCAGTGAGAGGATAAACATAAAAGACGAGCATACACATATATACGGCGATATCGCACGTTGTTTCCGTGTGCCAAATTTACTCACAAGTCACTAGACGCCCGGAGATATAGTTCAAGAGAATTACCCATGATTCCACGCAATGGCACTGAACCTAAAATCCCGTGATGAAAGAGAGAGCTTCTTAGCCACACAGCCATGCCTGTCTAGAGAATAATTTTCGCCTCCCTTCCTCACATCCATCATAGTCAGAGGTTCTGTCCTTCATTCTCTAGGACATTAAAACGTAGAGAAAATTAAACCCAGAAAACTACTACTATATCATTAGTATTTATTTTACATCATGGGTTTAGAGGAAGAGGTAGTGTCCATGACCTTTACAATACCTCCGAGATGGAAGAAATGAAGTCGTTTATGTTCTGTGTAAAGTGTTGATAGTCAAATACCTGAATTTAGAACTTGAATAGGAAGATTCCAAGCATCAATCTTACGGAGAGAAGGGAATAAACGTAGAGGATAGTTTGGGAGATGAGAAGACTGAATACAATATAGATGTCGGGTGGTGGAAACTCGAGTGGGTTGGGGGCCTAAGTCGAGTATGTACAAACACAGCGAACTCTGAAGAACAGGGACCATTTACCATTTAAGTACAATACAGAAAGCAGAGGAAAAACGCAGCTCGTTCATGGATTGGAGACGGAGGAATGACTGAATGATTTTTATGTTACACCAATAAAGAAACAGATTTACTCGAAGATGCTTGTGTGCGTAACAGTAGCACAGTTGCAGATATGCGTGTCATATACTATTGTGGGCTTAACTAGAGCTAACTGTTATTAGTTGGGGGAAATGTAGCCTCAGAAAGTAATGGGGCATACCTTAATAGCATAAGATATTTATTCTGATATCCTGCCCTTTCTGCCACTCATTTACACTTTACAGCAATCTAGAACGGATTAGAAATCTGCGAATATTGATATGAAAGGATCACCATTTTAACTTATTTGGGTCACCGCTTAGAAGTACATGTTCTGGAAGTGTGTGTGTGTGTGGTGTGTGTGTGTGTGTGTGTGATGCGGGCGCGTGATCTTATGCTTTGTGTGCTGCACTCTCTGTCGCAAGTTCGTGGTTTTGATTTCCAGATGGAGTGATGCTTTCTTGAGCAGAACTCTTCATTTCACGTTGTCCCAGTACACTCAGCTGTAAATGAGTGTCTTACCCATTTAACTGGTACTTAACATCATGATTTGAAGCTTACCCCTACCCTGCCGCTTTTTTTATAGACAATTACTTATATCCAACTGACTACTCCTAATGTCTTATTTCCTCCCTGGAGAAAAGGGATACATATGATAATATTTATGACCATACGTGACCATGAGCTGTCAACTCACTCTTATCCTTTATTCAAAATAGACACAGTCTTCTGGTCTTAGATTTAGTAGTGCAAGTTATTTGAAGGTATCTTTTAAGAAGCTTCGCGATTATCTTCTTTAATATAGTTTATCCAATGGTTTCAAGAAAAAAATATAATCAGAAATTATAACCGGGATTTAACTTATCTAAGGTCAATGCGTAATCGATGTTGAGAACTTTAACAGCCTGGTTGTACACTATGATGATTTTAATCTGTTTGAAACCACAAGAGTAAAATAGATTGATAAGCGAAAGTTGATCCAAAGCTAAACAAGAACAACTAACATTGTGACCGAGCATAATACCAGAGCTAAACTGTTCGATATCCACAGCATTAGAAACTGATCCATGATATACAGCTACCATAGCCAGCAAGACTTTTACCGTCCATTCACTTAGCATTAGTGTAATTAGCCACCAATTAGAAAGGATACATTCAGTGCTTACAGTTCAGTTTGTTGATTAAATAAATCAAAAGCTTATACAATGACAAGATTGATAGCGTTATGGTATCTAACGAGTTTACCCATTAGTTAAAACAAAATCCAATTCAACTTAATGCAGTACAATTTGGTAGAAATCCATGCTGACCTTTATACGTTATTCTATTTCATGACAAATAAATCACAATAGTCTCTTAGGAAAGCTACTAAAAAATATCATCTATCCTCAATATGAATTTTTCTTTAATGAATAAATATGATTTTGGCAATTTTCCACTCAGAAAATCCATTGTATTCACGAACAGTATATTTTGAAGGAACGGCAAATTGATAAGCCATCTTTAATAGCAACCTCCGCGGAACCTATTCAGATTTAAAAAGGAAGGCAATGATATCGCTTTATATGCATCCATTGTGTCTAGCTTCCAGAGTCAGCACTCTAATGTATAATATATTGTGATTATCTTCCTCTTTATTCGTGTCCTTTTATCTAAAAAAAAAAACATATTGATGGGCAAAATAAAGGAAAGAATAAAAACGATATCAAACATCAATAGTAGAGCATGATGAAATATTTCAGAATACTTATTAGCTACAAGAGATTTTCTCCTGGATTTATTTTTCACTATATACATTACATCAAATCGCATCCTGTTTTAGGTAGATTGCTTTTTCTTTTATCTTTTTCAATTTTTGGTGATTGAATATTTACGATAAAAAAATGAACCTTATTGTTTACACATAGAATATACGCAGCAATATTGGAAGATAGGTGATGATATATATCAAATGGCTATGAAACTATCCCCAACTATATTACTTGTTGCATTAGGTAAATCAATTAACGCTAGAGTACTATTAGATCTATCTGAAGTCTAACAATCTATGTAAACAGTCAGATCTTCGAAACTCCTGTGTAGATTTCCCCAGCGATTATCGCAATATAAACAAAATTATGATTTGCATATTGACACAGAAAGAGCTTTAATATGAAAACAAAAATATTTGTTTAATAACGTAAGGTCGTATGATTCACTCTCCAAGAGTAATAACACTAATCCCTCATCTATGCCAAATCAGAATAAATTTAGATTCCCGGTCTAGAATTCTGCGCAATGTCATAGGATATTTGATTATCTCATCTGTGTCTCTTGAGAAGTAGGATAACGAATAAATTATGATTCGATATCGAAGATGAGGTGGATCTGGAACAACTTTCTCCTTTCCCATTTATTCAACTATTTTGCTAAATACAAAGAGGGGAAGCGATGGAAAAGATACAAAGAATTACTATGTAGTTCTACTTCTAATTGCGCAGGAATTAATGAATACTCTGGAGGTTCATAGTATTAAACGTACAATATTTCCAAACATACATGACAGATTCAAGTTTAGAATTTATATGCAACAACAGAGATGACCTGTGCTTTTCAGTTCGTTTACATTCACATGCATGTGCGCTCAACCACATTGTGAAGTGCTTTGACAAAGTACCTTCTATCATAAGCTCAGGTTGACCCATGTTTTCTCAGTGGAATTTGGTAGACAGAACTCGGCAGTAATGGCGTATGCCTGCGTACACAGATGCACACACACACACACACACACACACACATATATATACATTTATATATATGTGTGTTCATATATGTGAGTATATATATAAATATATATGTATGCATATATGTGTGTGCACGTGTACTTCTGTGTGTGTATATGAGTGTGTTTATTTGTATGTATGTATGTATGTATGTATGTATATATATATATATATATATATATATATATATATATAATATATATATATATATAGATAGATAGATAGATAGATAGATAGATAGATATGAGAAACTGTCGCTTCCTGAGTTGTTAGTCTGAGTTTTACGTTCCCAATGAACACAAAAATAAAGAAGCAACGTGATAATATGCAAGTAACACTATTTGGTGTCGAGGTTTGATTGTTTGCCTGAAAACATGCTACATTCAACTACTCAATTGTCACGCGCAGAACATGTAATACAATCATTTATTCACACGCATACTCACGTGATATTATAATATCTGTTTTCCTTATCACGCGTACAACAAAGGAAAGACGGGAGGATGTTTAGGTTTGATGAATTTTCATTTGTTATTGAATAACTGAAGGTTTTCCAGTATGTGACCATCTTTTTGGGTATAGCAAATACATAAATATGGGAATTAAAACCATTTCAGTTTGTAATATACATATATACCAGTTTGTAATTGGTAATTAGAAAGTCTTCAATAAATATCGATGGAAATTCTTCAATTCTGAAACTTTGTGCAAAATTGCAAGCAGCGAAGTTATAGGATGATGTTTTTTTCTGCAAGAGACAACGATTCATTTGACTGTGGCCATGCTGGAGCACCGCCTTTAGTCGAGCAAATCGACCCCAGCACTTATTCTTTGTAAGCCTAGTACTTATTCTATCGGGCTCTCTTGCCGAACCGCTAAGTTACGGGGACGTAAATACACCAGCATTGGTTGTCAAGCGATGTGGGGGGGGACAAACACAGACACACAAGCATATACACACACATACATACATACATATATATATATATATATATATATATCACCGTGACCGACCAGGCTATCAGATGTTGCTACACATCGCTGGTCACAATGCGCTTAGCATTGTTTTAGCCTTCAAATGACGCCACCCCGCTGGCTAAGCGAACAGTACAACAGACGAACGAGTGAGAGTAAGTTGTGGCGAAAGAGTACAGCAGGGATCGCCACAACCCCCTGCCGGAGCCTCGTGGAGCTTTAGGTGTTTTCGCTCAATAAACACTCACAACGCCCGGTCTGGGAATCGAAACTGCGATCCTACGACTGCGAGTTCGCTGCCCTAACCACTGGGCCATTGCGCCTCCACATATATATACATATATACTCCGAGCTTCATTCAGTTTCCGTCTACCAAATCCACTCACAAGACTTTGGTCGGCCCGAGGCTATAGTAGAAGACACCTGCTCAAGGTGCCACGCAGTGGGACTGAACCTGGAACCATCTGGTTGTTAAGCAAGCTGCTTACCACACAGCCACTCCTGCGCCTATTCTGGAGTCATTGTTACAGTGTGATGCGTGCTTTGCAATGCACGAAACAATTATATAATTGCTAGTATTTCATCCTTGAACTAGACTGTGAGGCGGCTTTGCGCCTCTCTGAGATGAAATATCTCTGGAATTTTCTAAAATGGATTTTTTGTAAGCTCTATATAGATCTGCTCCCTGATAGTTACAAAAAAAAGCTTTAGTTTGATGAGCAAGCACCTTGGAAAAACGCATACCGTTAGTAAAATGTTTTTTCTCTTCGTACTGCGAAATTTGCCGTTTATACAGGATATAGCAGCATCAGTGACTTTGATGCAACTCCAACTCACTTTAATGTTGTATCTATTGTAAACTTTAAGATAATTGTGATCTACAGGAAAAAAAAATATTTATTCAGTTCAGGAAAATTCTGTCAATATTGAAATGAATATTTAAACTATGTGGACAATATTGGAATGAATATTTAAACGATGAACAGCATATTGCATTTTCTACTTTTCTATTTTGCGTTTATAAGTATTAGTTTAGCTTTATATTGAATTTAGTATGTCTTAATGTGCTATTGTAATAATAAGCGGCATGGTTTAAAGAATACTTGCCAGTAGATAAGCAGGATATACGTATAGTTATATTTTTGAGTTTCTAGGAATTATTGGGTGACAGTTAAAGTTAATGTCAATGTAATACGGTCAGGTTTACTAAGAGGTAGAAACAGAACTCTGCATAGAGGAATCTCTTCCGGAGCCTATGATGTACACTTCTATCAATTCACAAACGCCAGCCTCATCATACGATCCCATTGCTACGTCAGTTTCTAATCATTACATTTAACATGAAAAGAATTATTGTAAAATAGCAAATAATTCCTGACACAACATATCTAATACTTATTTCTTTACTACCCACAAGGGGCTAAACATAGAGTGGACAAACAAGGATAGACAAAGGGATTAAGTCGGTTACATCAACCCCAGTGAGTAACTGGTATTTAATTCATCGACTCCGAAAGGATGAAAGGCAAAGTCGACCTCGGCGGAATTTGAACTCAGAACGTAGCGGCAGACGAAATACCTCTAAGTATTTCGGCCGGCGTGCTAACATTTCTGCTAGCTCGCCGCAACATATCTAATACTATTAATGTAAATAACTGGAATAAAGCTCTACCGAATTCTAAAGCTTTTTCACGAATAGAGATAATATGCTACGGAAACCATACAAGAACTGCTCGATATTCTGCATTTTACAACGGTAACTGACACCTCAGCAAGATACAAATGGGTTCCAGATTCTTACTAAATCTCACATATAACTTTTAGTTCACACATCCAAACTAAAAAGGAAAATGTCATCCAAGAACAGACATAACTTCACTCAGCAACTCACAACTTCTAGCTCGTGAATGCGATACATGCCTGCCTCCTATACTTTCTATTGCTACCACCATATTGTTTACGTTTTTCTGATATTACACACAGTGCAACTCTAGTGTAAAAGCCTTTTACGGCAACCCTGTCGTGTTTCTCGCTCCAAACTCTGAAATAAGAACTCATAATCAATCATCCAAGCTCCCAAGCCTCTAGAAGTTCTCATATGCTACAATATAAAGAAACAATAAGTATGACGTTACTATAGCTATAATTTCATAAATCATAACCTGGAAAGAAAATTGATTACTTTTATAAAACAAAAAGAAAAAAATGAAGCTTTTTTCTTCCTTTTACAACTTTAAGTACAATGCTGCAAATATTCAATGTCAAGTTTTACAAAAGCAAGGCAATCATAGTCCTCTTACATACTATGCACCTACTTCTCAAAACTGATATATTTTCAGCTGATCAACAGTGTACTCAATATAAGAGCTATGAAAGAAAACTAAAGAAAACTGTAACTTTTTCAACGATATAGTACACTCTCTTTCTCACAGAGCAGCGGAAACATATTCGTGGATATAAAACAAATTATTAATTGTAATACCATATAACGAATTTTCTTGAAAATATAATAATGAAGGTTTTTGTAATGCATATTCTGTATGATGTCTCTGAGTATATGTATGAACTTGATGTATAAATCTTTTCCTCTCTTTCTCTCTGCGTATATATGTATGGATGTATGTGTGTATATACATATATATATATATATATATATATATATATATATATAATATATATATATATATATATATATATATATGTATATATGTATGTATGTATGTAATAAAGTGAGTTTTATTGATAAGTGATAATCAATAAGAAATCATGTTGTTAGAAACCTTTGGGGAACTTCACAATTTACAAAGATGTTTTGAAGTAGAAGAGAATGAAGAATGCTAAAGTTTCTGGTAAAGAATAATGATATGGAAGAAAAGACGGCAAAAAGCAAAACGACGACGACGACAAAGAAGAAGAAGAAGAAGAAGAAGAAGAGAAGAAGAAGAAGAAGAAGAAGAAGAAGAAGAAGAAGAAGAAGAATGCGATGTAAAGGAGAGTGAACGGGTAGAAATTGGGGATACAAAATGTCTGAGAAGAACGAAGGAAATGGAAGAACGCGCACGAAGATAATGCGATAACGAAAATTTGCAAAACGAAGACCGTGATAAGGAGGAAGAGGAAGAACCAAATGGCAAATAAAGAGCAAAGGCGATTAGCCGTTCAATGACCAATCTTACCCACCTGTAGAGCAGCAGGGAGAATGTTAAACTGAATACAGAATACTTCGTGACTAGATTATTATCTATAATATTCTTCTATACTTTCTTACGTTTCTGTCTGTTTTGTCCGTGTGTTACGCTTACGGTAAGGGAGGTAATCACCCGAATGGAGAAATACATTTATAAATGGAGAAAGGGAAAATAAGAGAAAGAGAGAGAGAGTGGGGGGACAGACAGACAGACAGACAGACAGACAGACAGACAAAGACAGAGGAAGGGTGGAGGTCTAAATCATTCTGCATTTTTGTGTTAAATCGTAGGCACAGTGAGTGATTTAGTGAAATAATGTGAAGATGTAGAAGTTTATGCATCAGTAGGTAGTTAAAGGTGAAATAATCTTAGCAGATAGCTGTGGTAATACACTTTTATCTTTTGCACATTCCAGACCAAAGTCTGTGGCCATGCTGGAGTATTGTCAGTATCCATTTTTTATATATTTTTGGCTCCAATTCTTCTAAGTATTATGAGAGTAGGTTGATACAGAAAGAATTATAGATATGAAAGTTGATTAGATAGATGGATAGATAGATAGAGAGAGAGAGAGAGAGACAGACAGACAAAGACAAAGAAAGAAAGAGAGAGAAACATACAGACAGACAGACAGACAGACAGACAGATAGATTGATAGATAGATAGATAGATAGATAGATATATATAGAGAGAGATAAATAGATAGATAGATAGATAGATAGATAGATAGATAGATAGATAGATAGATAGATAGATAGATAGACAGACAGATAGATAGATAGAGAGAGAGAGATAGATAGATAGATAGATAGTTATGTAGGTGAGTTTACAAAAATATCAACAGATATGCAGATTGAGAGATAAACTAATTGTTATGCAAATAGATATGAATAGAAACGAAATGAGAAGAAATGAAAATAAATACAATTGGTAAATAACTTGGACTGAGCCTTGTTGGTAGTTGGAAAGCAGAAAATGTAGTTTTTACATAGATACGCTCGCGAGTACACACATACATGCATAAGTTTTATGCTTTTTTTCGGATTTTATTTTTGACAAGGGCCTGTCAGTGCTATCACCTACAATTGCTTTCGGAGTAAGTGAGAGAAAGCGAGACAAAGTTTAGTAAGGAAGAGAAGAGAGGGTGAAAACTCATTAAGGGGAGAAAACCGCTTCAGGCTTTGCCCTTAAGCTATAAAATTAATCACATTTGTCAAACATATATAGAAAAGGTTGATAAGCAATACCTTCTAAGTTCATTCTGATTAGATTTAAAAGCAAAATTTTTGAAATTCCTAACTTAATATTTAATATGTTACTATTTTCAGACATGTTAAGTTACACCGTGGAATTTCCACGGGTCCCGTAAGGAGTAGTATTATGTTGAAAGCATCCAAAAGGTAACGGATACTTTATCGCAAAGGCACCCAATTGTGACTTTCGCTCACGATAAATCAAAATGATCTGAAAGTTCATACCTCAGTTGATGTTTATGCCACTCTGTGATTCAGTTTTATGCAATAGTTCCTATGTTACATTTGCATAGGATGACAAAATATTTTAAAGCTTTTATTAAAATTCTACCGTATTTGTCATTGTTGTTGCTGTTGTGCCCCAGGACAGCAATGATGGAATATGTGATCAAAGACTTTCTATCCACGATAATTCCATTTTCTTTTTCATTTAGGCATAGAATAATTAAGACAACGGTATTTGAGGCATCATATTTTCTTTCTTTTATGACAGTCGGATTGCTGACATAAATTTAACTACTGATTTAGTAAGTCGAGTCCCCACTCAGAAACCCTCTCGTTATCTGATTTTTCAAATTAAGCAAACATAGCTACCTAACTGAAAGACAGTTTTATTCTTATGACTATAAAACCAAACAGGCTGAGATTAGATGTTTGGGAAATAGTGTCGCGTTATTGTCCATTCCATGCTTTGGCTATGAATTTATCAGAGTAGGAGAAAAATGTTCTATTCGACCCAATACAAAGTGCTGAATCCTTTGAAATTAATGAGTGGATAAAAATTCAATGCCCGGATTTCCAAATAGATCAGTTATATTAAGAAGCAGGAAAGAAGGAACATGTTGGCCGAGGTGGTTGTGTAATGCAGCTTCCTGGATTCGAGAACCATCGGCCGCTGAAAAGACAGAGAGAAGTACTAACTCTGTGAGCTAGTTATTACAGTGCGTTTGTGAATAAGACTTCTGGATAAGATCTAAGAAGTTTCACGTCAGTAACAAGAACATAGATTCTGATATTTTATATTGGTTGCTTCGCCCTAAAACATAAATGAATTAATTTCGTTTTCACTAAACCAATCAAATGAGATGTGTATGGGAGTAAAGTATTGGGGCACTTAGGAGTTTAATTCACTAACACATGGGATATATTAACACCACACTGCCATCCTTTTGTACATTCAGACAATATTAATTTAGATTTCTAAGAGAAATTTGGGGAGAGTAGGAAGTAGTGGGGTCATAGATCAGTAATGTCCCCAGCACTTCAATGGAATTTAATTTGTCCATCATATCTACCCAGATGTTTCGTTTGTAGACCTTAAAATTAATTTAACTCCGTAGAAGTTTGAACTCATGAAGGAACACGGTAGAACATCAAAAAGTAATTTGCTTGCTGCTTAACCGACTCTGCTATCCTCATCCCTTGACTCATCAATAAAGGTGGTTACTGTTTTATAAGAGAGTTGCTGTTTCATAGAAACACACTAGCTGTCGTTCAGTAAGAGGGACAACATGTGTGTGTATTTAATTATTATAAACTTGTAAGGTTTCATAAAAGTCCATTTTCGACACGTAAAACGTAATTTTTTGGGGAGCATTAATTAAAGCTAGGCATGCTTCTTCATAAAATAGCCTTAATTTTTGCATGACATTTCATAAATTTTGCTGACCTCAATTACACTTAATCAAATAATGCCATATTTTAGGAGCTACGTTTAGCTTTATATAGTATAGCTCTAATTATATGGCTAAAGGTTACCTCCCTTCCAAGGGTACATGTATTTACAAAACAAAATATGATGTCCCATAAATTTATTTCCGATCGATAATACACAGTTGTACATGTGAAATGATTTCATCCTCATTTGTTTGAAAAAAATCTATGCGTTTTGATGTATTTTGAGAAGTATGTGTGTTGTGTGGGGAGGTGTTTTCTATTTACACAAAAGGGTAAGGAATGAGATTGAAAAGGAAATCGAATGTAATCAGATAAAAATATTATGAACCAAATATAGATTATAATTTTGGCCATAACTTTTAGGGGTGAAGGTGTTAGTCAATTGCATCGCCTCCAGTGCTCAATAACAGCCGACCTCGATGGAATTTGATCTAAGGAACTTAAAGACCTACAAATGGTATAAAAAAAGTAAAGAAAAGAAAAGAAAGGATGGCCAAAAAACGAAAATGAAAAATAGGCCAGAGCAGATGACAGTCATCAGCGTAAACATACACGTACACACATACACACACATATCTGTGTGTGCACGTGTGTGTGTGTGTGTGTGTGTGTGCATGTGTGTGTGTGTTTGTAAATATATATCCAAAAACGTTAGATGTATCCAGCATGTTGCCATTTAGAATTTTTTTTACGGGAGCAAAGAATTAGCTTCGAAAGAAGATATGAGTACTTAGAACTATTTTCTAAAGAAAGATAAGTTTCATCATTCTAATGTTAATTAAAATGAATGGCAGAATGAACACATCGGTTAATAAAATAAATAAATATATGAATAATGAATAAAGCATATGATGAGTTGTGAAGGGAGAGACATAAAGGGAAAACAATATAAGGTTTAATATCAAAAGGAAGTTCAGAGACAGAAAGGTGAGCTTGAATTGTTGGAATTTCACGCGCTGCTTATTTTGAGAGTTGGCAACCTTTTTGTTTTAAACAAAACCATTGATATAGCATCCGCATTCACCCATACTTCTTTTATCTGAATAATCATAAACACATTCATCTATATATATATATATATATATAAAGATGAGAATGTGTGTCTGTGTGAATCACTAAAACTTGAGACTACACAACCAATTTCATTCAAATTTTACACATGCCTTACTTAGGGTCCATGTAGTGTCATGGGCAAAACATGTTTAACTTCTTGCCTAGTGCGAGCCCACAGCAATATCATAGCTTCTCTACTAATTCAGTATTACGTGTCAAAAGTGAAACCAAAACAGCTCTCTATTGTAATGTCAAATTCTTTCACTTTAATACTTTCACTTTAATACTGAAACTATTAAAGTGAAACTATTATATAAGAGGGATGAACTGTAAGTGGACTTCCATTACGCTAGAAGAAGATTCACTATGGTCTTACCACTTACAAAGGAATGGCAGGACCATAGCGGATCTTCTTCTAGCATAATGTCCACTTACAGGTCATCCCTCTTATATGTATGCAATATATGTTTTCTGAAATTTCAGACTTTTCAATATGCTACACCATATTTTTCACCCTTATTATCTTGAATTAAAATTTACACGAATATATATAGATGTATAAATAAACAAGTATATATATTATATATATATATATATATATATATATATATATTATATATATATATATAGATGTATATGTATACATGTATGTGTATAGATGTATTTTTATAGATATGGATGTCCATGTAATATGTACACATATATATACACATATATACATGCATACATATATACACCCATACACACACACACTCACACGCACACATAGGTGCAGGTGGGGCAGTGTGGTAACAAACTTAGTTCCAAAACACCTGGTCCTCGGTTCAGTTCCACTGTGTGTTGACTTGGCATGTGTCTTCTGCTATAGCCTCAGACCAACCAAAGCCTTGTCAGTGGAGTTTGTAGATAGAAACTGAAAGAAATCAATCGTATATATATATATATATATATATATATATATATATATATATATATATTATATATATATATAACAGTTTGTTTTGACATACACTTAGATTGTGATTTCTGCAATGTGGTGCATAAATTGGCATCTTTGCCTCCACTGATTCAGTTGCAAAGTGTTGAGTAAAGTTATTTGATTGCAGACCTCCTTTCAGTCTTTTTATTATAACTATGTCACACACATAGTCCCCACATGGCAACATTGATTTCAAGGCCTTCCCAGATAAGTGACTGGTTATTCAAAGACATTTATAGATTGTAAATTTATTCTGTCCAGTTACGTATCAGTATAGTGGTCATTTGCAAACTCCAGAGGTGACACCTTCATTTCTCCTTAGCCCTCACGTCACACAGTTGTTAATGTTTATTTCAGTTGGGTCACGCCCTTCTAATTGCTATAGATTCGTAATGCATCTTATGGCTGTGCCTGTCACCTGGATGGTGAGGAATCCTACATCGGGTGTGGTAACGACTAGAGTAGGGTAGCTGACTACTTATTGTGATCATTCGTCTTTTGGTTTCCTGTAGCTTTGCACTCTTTTACAAACCCAGTGAACATATATTTCCTATTTCAAAGAAATTCAAACAATAGATATACGATTCAAGTTAAAAAGATTCTCAGCAATTCAACTTCTCTGAGTTGACATGAAGACACCCGCCCCCAATAGGGGCCTTAACTCTCACATGACCTCCATTTTTCAGGAGTAAAATCCTGTTAACATGTTCTATAACACTGGAGGTTTGGAATATGCGCATAAAAATCAGTGGTATGGGATACATGTGGCACGATTACAATTTTTTAGGGTGTGTAAAGGGAAAAATAACCTTCAACTGCAATTTTGATGAAATTCGAAACATAGGTATTCCAGTTCATTACAGAAAATATAACAGAAAAGTCTAATTCTTCAATTGCATGTGACACAGGCAACACCGGGTATCTCTGCTAGTACATTTATATACGTGCGTTAGTAAGTATATTCATATGCATACGTTCATACATACCCGCGTTCGGGCGCTAAAACCACATATATATGTATGAGGGGTTGCTGAAAAGTTTCTGACTTTGGGTATAAGAAGATACAGAAGAATCAACTAATTTTCATTTTAATCAACAGGAGTGGCTGTGTGGTAAGTAGTTTGCTTACCAACCACATGGTTCCGAGTTCAGTCCCACTGCGTGGCACCTTGGGCAAGCGTCTCCTGCTATAGCCTCGGGCCGACCAAAGCCTTGTGAGTGGATTTAGTAGACGGAAACTGAAAGAAGCCCGGCATATATGTATATATATATATATGTGCGTGTGTGTTTGTGTGTCAGTGTTTGTCCCTCTAGTATTGCTTGACAACCGATGCTGGTGTGATTATGTCCCCGTCACTTAGCGTTTCGGCAAAAGAGACCGATAGAATAAGTCATGGGGTGGAGGTGCTCGATTAAAGGTGGTGCTCCAGGATGGCCGCAGTCAAATGACTGAAACGAGTAAAAGAGTAAAGAGTAAAAGAGTATCTTCCTCTTTCTCATTCACACACTTGCTACAGTGGCCCTTCAGTATTTTTAAAGCTCTTAAAAGAATTCTGAAGTTTGGGCCTCCATCTAGGCCTTTGGCGATACCCTTAAAGCCAGGAATTTTTCGGCACCTTCTCGAATGCAGGCGCGCGCAAACACACACGTACACCCACACACACACATGTTTGCACGCGTACGTTAGCTTTTGCTTTTGTACTACAAATATTCAGTTATATTCATTTTGGTTTCGCAATAATACAAAGTTATTTTATAGCTCTTAAGTAATTGCTGTCCAACTTTATGAGTTTTAATTTTACTAAGTTAATCAACAATATTTTCAATATTACAGAATAATGTGGGCGCAAGTAAAGCTATGTAATTAAGAAGCTCGCTTCGCAACAACGTGGTTTTGAGGTCAGTCCAACTGATCTATTGGGCAAGTCTTTCTTACTATAGCCCTGGGGCGACCAAAGCTTTGTGGGTGAATTTAGTTGACGTATATCTTAAAGAACTCCATCATGCGTGTGTGCGCGCGCGCGCGCGTGTCTGTGTGTGTGTGTGTGTGTGTGTGTGTGTGTGTGTGTGTGTGAGTGTACGTGTTCGTCCGTGTTTGTCTCCATCACTTGACACTCGCTGGTTTGTTTATGTATCTATAATCTAGCAGTTCAACAGAAAACACTGACTGAGTAAGTACTAGCCTTGAAATATATATATATATATATATATATAAGTACGGAAATCGATTTTTTCGACTAAAACTCACCAAGGCAATGATCCAGCATATCCGCACTTTAATGTCTGAAACAAATAGAAGCTAAAAGATAAGAGTAAGCTATGCAGTTCGTTCTGCGATATAATTCACCTGACCTAAAATATAGGATGTTTAAAGTAAAGACCTGCACAGCTAATATTACAGTATTATAATCGATATTGAAGGGATGCTACATACAAAGTGCATTAGACCATATGTAAATTAGATGTAAATGAGATAACATCCCCTTGGACACAGGTTGTGTATCTTTTTCAATTATCTGTTGAATTTTAATTAATTTTACCTAATCTATATTCGGTTGTTGTCTCCCTTTCCACTGTTGGCCTGAATTAATCATTTAGTTATTTTGCTTTCCCCACATTACGAGGTGTGATTTTAATGAATTCGAATTTCTACTTCATTGAATTTATGTACGTTCGTATCAAGTTTAGAATGAGCTTTTTTCCTTTGCATTAAAATAGCATTTATAAACGGTTACACCTCCCATAAACGCATTACGTTTTCTACACTTGTTGAGCAGACAATTAATACATATGCAAAAGTAGAGTAATAATCATATCATTAATGTTCCTGTTGATCTTTAACTCTAGGAAAGCTCTGAAAGCCCAATGACTTTCCAGTTATGTTCATCCGACTGTATTTCAAACAGTACAACCTTCATTTATATGATGGTAGGGTTTGGCTTGAACGACATGCGAATGTTATTTCTAACAAATTAAGCAAGCATAAAAAAGTTCCTATGAAATTGAGTCAATCGTATATTGTTGCCTAAGAGGATGTAACATTGACAATGGAAGATTAAGTAATATATATTTTATCACTGATGATTTTATGAGAAATCTGTTATTCTCAATGTCTCTATCCTCATAGTTGTGGATAGATAACATATGGTAAATACACGTTACTAATGCAAACAAGAGAAATGCTGTACAATTTTACGCATATCATGTTTGTTAAATAGTTAATCTCATATAGTGCTACTCAGTTATAACAAAATCCGTCAGATATTCGTTTTCTATTTCTTTGGGTTCGACTGCATCGATGTAAAGTACCTAAACTGTAGCCCGGTTCCATTTCTAGTCTTGATACTTTGAAGTGGGCCATGTGTATATATTTATGTATAAGTTATCCAAATGGACTGCAACTACATGCTGATATAATAGTAGTATTAATATCGTAGTATTAACCTATCATTAATTACGTTCTTTTCGACTACAACAAGGTGTTGGCAATATCGTTGAAGTGTCAGTGTGTTTCTTGCTATATAATCAGAGTTTCGAATGCGAAAACCAACAGTATTCATAAAATGTGCTCAAACAATTGGAGACAGAATGTTGTTAGTTATCTTATATATTCAGTATGAACTTCTGAAAAAAAGGTTACTGTAGAGAAGTATTTAAGTAGGCAGTCCAGAGGTTTCTGAGAAATAGCGCTTTAAAATAATTCTTAATACGAGGTCTGATGAATGCAAAGCATTAGATGTGATCAGATGCCGGAAGAGTAGTGATAAGGCTATTCACTATCGTCACCGTATATCCTAAAGTGGTTTTCTCCTCTGCAACGTTGTATAGATTTCAGATACACAAATACGTTTAATACGAGATATATTGATGTGGACTCCGTTTGATCATATTAACGTAACTGAGACAGCAATCTCTTCGTACCAGAGCAAGCCACAATAATTTTTCTCCTGAGGGAATATAACCAGAGTCATCTGCAATAGTTGTAGTTTCTAATTTAAGATGATCACTTGAGATATATTCGGTTTTGATTAAAAAGAGCAAAATTACATATTTCTATGCTTTTAAGATCACTTTACTTCTGAAGCTATTTAAGGCAAGGGATTGAAAGAATCGGTGGAGCGTCGACCAAATATCTCTGCAGTAATTAGTTACGGCCATTTACATTCAGAGTTCAAATCCCACTAAGGTCAACTTTTCTTTTAACTTTCCCGTGTTTTATAAAATAAAGTACTGATATGGAAGGCTAATGAAATCCACGGGCGCATTGCCATTTTCTAGAATGATAGAAAAAGAAAAAAAAATACTGAAGTCGAATCAATATTGTTATAAAGCATCACAAATATGAATGGAATTGTAATTAATATTCTGAACGTTAAGGTCAGAAAACTATCCCCTGAGTTTTGTGAAAACTAGTGAAGGCTTTTGTATGGTACAGGTATAAAAGAATAAGGGTTGATGTGAATTCCTTCATTATTCTGCTACATTCTTTAGAGATGGAGCTGAATTCAATATTGCTTTCCAATGTTGGCACGAGGCCAACAGTTTCAGAGAAGAAGGCTAGTCAATTACATCGACCCCAGATAAAGACGGACGAAATGCCACTAAGCATTTTCCCCGGCGTACTAACAATTCCGTCAGTTCACTGCTTTAGAGATTAATTCACTATCACACGAACTATTAAAGGGGCTAGCTGGCGGAATCATTAGCACGCCGGAAAAAAATTTACCGAGTTCAAATTTCGCCGAGGTCGACTTTGCCTTTCATCATTTCGGGGGTTGATAAAATAAATACCAGTTAAAACTGAGGTCGATGTAAGTGACTCACCCCTCCCCCAAAATCGCTGGCCTTGTAGCAAAATTTGAAACCAGTATTACACGAACTATTCATAAGCAACTGTGTTCTACTAACCACTTAACCTGTTATCAACCAATGATGTTGCCGTTGGTCTTTATTTCCAGATTTGTTCCTATTGAATGTTTAAAGGTGTTTCAGGCGCGACCATCACGTTTCTTTTTTATTCTATTTTCATAAAATATATATAGGACGACGTAATTCAACGGTTCTTTCCTTTCATATGACGGTGCTGTAAAATTTAGGGACATTTTGATTGCTTCTTCAAGTAGATGCCACTTGTTCGCTTGTAACAATCAATGATTTGTAGGAAATTACAATATATTTCTGCTGGTGAGGATTTTTTTTGTTTGATACATAGCGCAGCGCGGATGACCTGTTGTGACTAATTAGTTGCTTGAGCTCGTCATACTGAATTCTTCTCTGTTTTATTAAATTCTTATGAATTTCCGTAGCTATCCAAGCCAGATTTCGAGAACCAATTGTCTATCGAGGTAATTTAACGACTCAACGTGATATTCCAATAATGAAGACATTAAAATTTCTAAACTGAAGACATCATGGAGCAGCTGTTTCATATGTAATTATAATAAAAATAATAAAATATCATTTAATGAATTTAGTAACTGCGTGTTACTAATTTATAATTAATTTGTTAACTGATATATTAGGAGATGATTACTTGCTTTCCTTGAAATGAGTGTGTTTCCTCTGAAAGACTGCTTTAAATGTCTTATATCCGCTGTGTTTATATTAAGTACTGATAACGGGATTCTAAATTTCAAAATCTGAATGTCATCACATTGATGAAAACCAAAAATTTCTACTTGGAAATAGAAATTAATTAGTTTTATATTCCACTTGGTTTGTCATTGTTTTATATTTTATTTATTCTTTTCTTTTATTTTGTTCGCTAATTTTCAGTTTGATTTTGATTTCTTTTGTATTGATTGAAAGTTACATTAATTACTCTGCTTGTAGCAATTGAAAGAGAACTATTAGAATTTTAGTGAAAGCTCTTCTGAAGACATGCTGACATGAGGACCGGTAACGAATACAAATAAGGGTTAAGGGAATTTGGTATCTCTGAAATGTCAGAGGATCTGATGTGGGAGTAGCAATTAAAAAAAAATAATAAATTAAAAATTATGGATCTTAAAATTGCATTGCGTCATGTAAATGTGTCTCTGCCTTACACTGTAGTCTGGATACCATGAAAGAATGATGACGACGGCGAGCATTATAATTGCCGCAGCACGGATGAGTAATCACAGTTTCAATCGGAAGCCTCTTCCAAAACAAAAAAAAAAAGCTCTGGCTGATTCTAAAGCTCGTATCCGTCGTTCTACCTGATGAATGGGAACAACGAATTACATTTGTTTCAAACTTGCCAACGTCCACATGGTTTGTGATTCATGGAAATTCGATGAGGTGGCGGACAGTAATGCATTAGTGTGTGTGTGTTCGTGCGCGCACACACAATCTGACACACATACGCACATGCACATTCGATACACGCCATCTTTCGGGAAGGACACTGATGCAATACTACTTACCAATGAACTTCATTACTATACCTCATACTACATTACCACCGATAAAGCCCAATCGCACCGTTCAACCAGAAAATATGTCATCCCCCTGCGGTGGATTTAACGAACACAGCAGTTACTCTTTACTCATCTTCCCTGTAAATAGTGGGGTAGCTAGAGTGTGTGCCACTCGGGGAAGCTCTTCAGTTTACTACATGTCCCATGTTAATAAGACTATGCAGGCTTAAGCAGCAGACCCACAGCGCCGCTCCCATAAAAAACTGTTGCTGCTCTGTCTCTATGCGCCTCGTGAGGCTTAGCCGATTATAGACCCATCAAAATTATAGCCTAATAAAACCAGGTGTGTCTTATACAACAGTTAATACGCATATACCATGCACTGCTTCATCTTTAGTGCAGACGAATAGCAGCTTTGAACAAACCAGTGAAATAGAACAGAACAGATGGTAACATCTACAAAATGAAAAATATAAGAAAATGAGAAGCAACAAATTCGTTTAAATTACTAATAAATAGGACGGTGGAACAAATCGAAAAAAAAGAAGTCACCAGAGGGTATCAAATTAATAAATAAACGCGTGAATAAATTCTGAATTATGTTACTAACCAAAAATATAATTATGAACCATCTGACCTCAATTTATGCGGTCAGTAACAACAGCAAGAACAATCTGATATTAAACGACACTATTCAGCTACAGTAGCAGTCGAAGTCTAATAATAGTCTGACCTATGACACTAGCGCAGTAATCAAAGAACGTCGCTATTAAACATATACTTGCGATAGAGACAAGCAGCTTACGCAACATACTTGCGATAGACACAAGCATCTTACTCACTCTCTTACAAAACTATACCAATATGAATTTCACTGAGTAGGAGTATCTTCGGTCGTTCAGCTTTGCTTTCTTGTTTGTGATACGGACGTTTCAACGTATCGTACTCAAGAATAGGTTGTCTCATATGAAATGTAATCTATAAATGGATTTTTAATGAGTTTCCATGTATATGCTTGTGTTTACTCTTAACTCTTTTTCTAGACAATACTATTATTTAAAATTGCTACCCGCAGCTCTTAAGACAATGTTGCCAACTGAACAATATCGAATGATTTTCTTGTACGGATACAAGTTGGAGCCGCGTGGAGCTTAGGTGTTTCGCTCATAAGAACCCACATCGCCCAGTCTGAGATTCGAACCCACGATCCCTCGACCGCGAGTCCGCTGCTCTAACTACTAGGCCATGTGTCTCCACTGCTCTAACTACTAGGTCATGTGCCTCCACACATACACACACACACACACTCTCTCTCTCTCTCTCACATACACGCATATATACTGTTGTGCCTGAGGAGAGTCATTTTCTTTTTGTGCCTTATAATGTAACACACTCATATAAAGAATCTTGCAAACCAAATCCAAAAACGAAATATATATATATATATATATATATATATATATATATATATATATATATATATATATATACATATACAGAATAATACTTATCACACACCACACACACAGAAACAAACACACACACACACATACACACACACACACACATATATATATATGAGTGGCTGTCTGGTAAGTAGCTTGCTTACGAACCACATGATTGGTTCCAGGTTCAGTCCCACTGCGTGGCACTTTGGGCAAGTGTCTTCTACTATAACCTCGGGCCGACCAAAACCTTGTGAGTGGATTTGGAAGATGGAAACTGAAAGAAGTTTACGAAAATAAACAAAAGACGAAGGCAGGTGGAGTACAAACAAACAAATGTATTAGTATGGCGCTCAGGAATAGAAATAGAACAAGTCTTTTACGTTTGGAGCCTACGCTCTTCGACAGAAAGATACACAGAAAAGAAACAAGGAGAGAAAAAAATGCGTGTAGGAGCTAACGGTCCATTATGGTGTTCTGACTTCAGGAAGAAGTCATATATATATATATATATATATGTATATATAATAAAATATTAGGGAATAAATCCAAACTTGCAGGGAAAAATCAGATTTAGGATTGAATCCAATTTTATAGTAGAATATTATATTATATTAAATTAGAGATATTGGCTTAAGTTTTTCATTGTATGATTTGCCTAATAGTGGTTTTATCTCTAATTTAATATAATATATATATATATATATATATATATATATATATATATATATATATATATATATATATATCAGACGGTAGAAATGCTACAGGTACAAATATTCTAGAACATGAGTTACCAAAAGTTAGCTGACTTTTTAGCGAACTTTCAGTCATCTACACATATAATCATTCTACCTGCGTCATCCTGCCATCCCCTACACTATTATTTAACCTTTTAATTTACTAGAGTTTACTATTTCTTAAAGCAGCATACTATGTACCACTCCTGTGGAAGCTCACATAATGTATTGGCTTCCCCATTATTCGTCATCTCTGCATTGCCCTGTAAAATCCACTGAATACATACGTCTCATTTTTGCTAATCAAACTTTCAATGTTACATCATTTCTGATTAGTCGCCTCCCGTCATTTCTTTATACTTACGTGTTGTGCTGCTGCGCATTCCAGTCCTTCCGCGAGGTACTACATTTATAACTACTCGACACTTTTCCAAATCCTAAATCCTCTCTAACAACAATCTTCCGGGACTCTCCACTACCAACTTCTCTCCACACATTGATTTTTAGAAATATGAGCTGCACAGGGCTTATGTCAACCTTATCAATCACAGAGGAACTCCTATTGTTATAGACTTCTTCGTACACCATATTGGATATACAACTATGATTATAGCCATATATAATCCCTAAAATGTGGCGATCAAAATATTTATGCCACGCTTGTTGCAGACAGCTGAAATCTATATTTATATGAAAATGTTTAGTAGTCCACCTTTTTTGGTTGATTCTTATTAACGACCAAGAAAAAGTAGCTAAGTCATAAGATTTGTAAGGCTTTAAGGAAGCGAACTAGTGAGCCAGACGTTCATTCTAGTTGATGGATGTCTTGATTATCTTCTTGAAAGACACACAGGAAATTGCACCAGATATAGATTCAATATTCTTTGACTGGAGTGAAAAAGATGTTTGCTGAAAATGGGAGGTTGTCAGAGATCCAATAAATGTTTATAACAGTATCGGAAGTGTTAACTTTCTTGAAGTACTTTTTACAAAACTAAATAAGAATGATTGAGTACCATGATGCAATGCGCAGAATAAATAATATAATGTAACTGCGTAACTACGAAGTGGTTAAGGCATTTTTTTTTCTTTTAGAAAGGCTCTAGGGAAGGAAACAGTTCATTTGGAAAAAGGATTATTATTGAATATCGGCAAATGAATTGATTTTTCAAGAAGAATTAGAAAAAAAATCTATAATAATTTACTCCCATTATCACTATTTGTATTTGCATCAAAATGTTATTGTACAGAAGCAAATTAACTTCGCTTTGGTGCAATCATCTTCGTCATTTTGTTGATTTTATAAATAATATAGCTCAGTAATTTATAAACACAAGTTGCATAATTTCTTTTTACATACATCTAGATAATCACTAGCACTCGTGAAGCGATGCAGACAATTTCAGAATGGGCAAGCTTTCATTTTTTGTGAATGTATCGATAATAATAATAATAATAATAATAATAATAATAATAATAATAATGATAATGATCATAATAACAACAACAACAACAACAATATCGATGAAGATGATGATGATGATGATGATGATGATGATGATGATGAATATTTTTTTTCCTTTTTATACGAATAATAATGATACTCCTCAATGAAGTCTTTCATAAGATAGCATCAATACATACTTATCTCATGTTTACGATTAATTTTCTACTCAGCTGTTATATTGTAGTTATCAAACAGCTTTTCTTCTCTTCATAATTATTTATATTGACGAGACACAAAGGAAATTAATGTGTAGAGTAATATGTATAGTCTATCGAACCATTCACAGAATTTTTGTGGCATTAATTCTATTGACTGAGAATATGAGTGGCTTCGTTAACCGCGACGAATTTGATCGCAGAAGAGTCTGGCAGGTTGGCCCTAAAATGGCACACCCATGATTCACAATATTTAAGCCGTGACTATTTCATTATTTTCAGACATTGTATATATGTTGACCAATGGTTTCATTTTATTTCAGATAGTAGCATATGATTTGAGCTCCTACTTCTAGCAAACCATGTGCCTATTGACAAGCAACTACTGTTCGATAGTGTGTCGGATCTATCACTTTCACTGATACATTCTTTAAATGCCAATAACTAGCTAGGTTTAAGGCGGCGAGCAGACAGAATTTTCAGCACGACGGGAAAAATACTTAGCGGCGTTTCATCCGTCCTTACGTTCTGAGTTCAAATTCCGCCTTTCATCCATTCGAAGTCGATAAAAATAAGTACCAGTTGAGCACTGAGAGCAATGTAATTGATTAAACTTCTCCTCCGAAATTGCTGGCTTTATGCCAAAATTTGGAACCAGTAACTAGCAGAAGCACCTGGGTGACATAATCAAGAGTAGAGACATAAACCTTCAAATCACAATCCTCCGTAACCAACTAGCTTAACTGGTACTTACTGTTTTCAATTTGGCTTCGATAAAAAAAGTGAAATCGACTTGGGTGAGATTTGAAACACTGAATGTAAAGAGGCAAAATTAAGTAATAATTACTGCAAGATATTCTATCGTTCCTGCCTTCCAAGGCCGTTCTAATATCTAGTAAAGAAAGTCTATTCGTGCTCACTCGAATCTGCTAGAAAAGATAGTCAAACCTCTCAACGTTCTTACTAAACGTCTTACTAAAACAAAAGAAACATAAGGTAACACAGTCCTACACAACGAAAACAATAGAATGGGAAGGCCTTAATCCTAAGTCTACTCAACCACCTAATGCAGTATTTTGTCTCATTATGTCGACTCTAAATAGTAATACACTTACTTTTACAACTCAACGCCCACCTACGTTTCTCTTCAATATTAAACTAATGATAGTTTCTTGACTACATAGAAAACATAACGGAACCAACATATTACGTTATGCAATGAACAATAATCCATTAGTAAGTGAAATTATAGTTACGTAAGTGACGGTGAGATTAGTGTGCTTAAATAATGCCGAGATGTCTCACAGCGAATGCAAGACTAAGTAAGTATTATAACAAAGCAAAATTCTTAGTTGCGACATTTGTCTAACAAAATCGGTTAATGGTTTCCTAAATAGAAATTATTCCGTTAACTTTTATTCAATCTACAAAAATAATCTTGTACTGATATGGTATGAAAAATAATGTATTTTATTTGATTTCCTTTGATCCCGAAATCTACTACGGTCTCCAAAGATTCTAGCTATTTCTATCACACTGTTTTTCGTATTTCTTCTGTTAAAACTCAACTGATTGGTTGAGACAGTTGATACTTCTCACTCACAATGTCTTCATCGTATTATTGTAGCAAAATAAACTCTCGTTTTACATACCATACAACCATCTCGGATGTCAATTTTAATCATTGAAGTGCTTTGAAAGAATCGTGACATTTTGTTTGCAATGTAAGACCAAAGACTAAGTTGTGCTCATTGTTACTATTTAGATACATGCCAGCACTGACAGAGTCGACCTATGATCGGAGATATTCAAGAAATACTATCATTTTAAGCAAAGTGTATTATAGACTGCAGTTGTCAGTGTCTTCTTATTTACTTGAGATAGCGTGCTTTTCCCCTTTACCTTTTTTTTGGTGGGGGGGATTCTATTAGATTTACACTAAAAAGTGTAAAACAGCTTTGTCAAATAGTTGTTTGAAATTACCTATTTGGGAATTCCATTAATAGCAAGAGTATTAAAATTCAGTTTTGTTTTTGTTAAACGACACTTAATTCTGTGGCAACTTGCTCTGGTTTTCAGTGACACGAAAGCAGCAGTCACGTCCTCGGAGTGAATTAGAAGAGGAATTTTCTATTAGGTACAAGGTTACGCTGAGTTGGCTATTTCCTTGGTCTTGAAATAACCAGATAAAAAGAACAGCGAAGTGCAGATTGCCTGTCTTCAGCCCTGAAGAGGTGTTTATGTTGTATGAACAGATACACACACACATAATAGTTATAGATAGAGATATAGGTAGATAAATATAAAAACAGATAGACTGACACACAGATGGATGGATGGATGGTTGGAATAGAATGGAATGGAGTAAACAGATGGATGGATGGATGGATGTGTCAGTGTCTGTTCAACAGAGTCTGTATGTGTAAAACAATGCTGCAATTTGTGTCAAAGAAAACTTAGCGATTCGATAAGTTGAGATTGATTGCTGAAAGAATTATTGGAGTTGATATGATCGACTGAAAATCTGCAAAAGAGGTACTCAATATAGCCACAGCCAAATGACTACATGTGAGAGAGTAAACTTATGAAAGACTTATTAAATACAAGAAGCCTACTGTAGTCAGAGGAATTATTAAAATGATGTTAATGATTATATTTTTTAATTGCATTTTTAAACATTTATGCATTAGGAATGTTAATACTAACTTACCCTTACCGATAGTTTCTCCTACGTTTTGTTGTTTCGGAATTATCCAATATTTAATCAAACCGTGCTTAATTAAGAAATTAATTCCACCATGCTTTTACTGCCGCCTACAATTGAGTTATATGATTTGTAATATCAAATTACAGCTGATGCAATAATTAAGATTGAAATAGCTTAGCCACGACGCGACGTTCTGCTGGATAGAAGATGCGAATGTGCAACAGCATTCAACGGGTTGACAAATAATCCATCGTGTAGGCTATTCTTTTCGCTGGAACAGCTTCAAGTAATTGTAACTATAAGTTTAAGTCAATGAATGAGGCTTTTAGTCTCTGCTCAGAGTGCGATAAAATTGCTTAGATGAGGAAGAATTCTAAAGTGTGATGTTCATGTCTTTATTTTTCTAAAGGCATTAGCTGTTTAAGACATAAAACTACTTTCCTCAGTAGCTGTGACTCATTGAAATAACCATTTTAAAGGTTTTAAGTTGCTAAACATTCACACTTTCAGCAAAGATGTGGTGAATGTGATTAAGCTTTCGTCATCAGCTATAATCGCAAACAAGAACGATGCAGTGACAAATGAAGACAAAGTAATTGTGTTTAATGAAATTATTACATATTACACTGGAACGAGCTACTTTATTGGTGCATTTTCTGAAAAGGACATTAAGCCAATGCTATTTGTATCAGCATTTAGTGGGAATGGTAATTGAGTGGGGCATTCTCCCGTTTTGCACTTTAATATTTGGTAAGAGATGAACCATTATTGTCATCCATAAAATGTGACTGAGATAGACAATAACTAGCAGTCCATTATTTCAAAAGCTTGTTAAAAGCATTTCATATAACCTATACTGTTTAACAGCGACTTCATATGTAAGAAACAGAAGCGAAGTGTCTTTCAGTCCGTACTATACCTATTTCTTTATTACCCACAAGGGGCTAAACACAGAGGGGACAAACAAGGACAGACATGGGTATTAAGTCGATTACATCGACTCCAGTGCGTAACTGGTACTTAATTTATCGACCCCGAAAGGATGAAAGCCAAAGTTGGCCTCGGCGGAATTTGAACTTAACGGCAGACGAAATACGGCTACGCATTTCGCCCGGCGTGCTAACGTTTCTGCCAACTCGCCGCCTATACCGTCTTAAAGAGTGACTACCACAGGAAGATTATGTTGTACAAGAGACACAGAGTCTTAATTAAAAATTGATGGTCCCGGTTGTGAAGCCGTTATTTTAGGTCTGCTAGATTAAGGCTGATCTGGATTCAGACAACAAAAGGTACAAAAACACTAAAAAAAAAAAGAAAATGAAAACCTTTGGACCCTCCTCATATATATGATGGCTTCTGTGCCAGTATGAAATTGTTACTTTCCTTGAATATAACAAATGTCCTGTATTACATGTTTAGTTTCGGTTTTTATTTGTCGATAAGGTGATTATCGATTGATTTCTATGAAGTGGAACAAATGATAAAAGTCTTGATGAAATGCACTTTAGTATTGTTCAGGACATTACGTTTAGAAGTAAAACCATCTCGTAGAGGACATTACTGTCTTTGATATGGCTGTGATCGATAACTATTAGTTGCAATAATTTACTGAGACAATTCAATCGTATACGCTCCTTTAGAAATCAATAATCATTAATAAAAGTATAAATAAGACTTCAAAAAAACGTTAAAACATTAGAAATATGTTTCAAATATTAAAGTTAACTGACCCGTATAATTTGGTTGAACAATTCATTGATAGCCTTTTCGACTCCTGAACATTCTATCTGGTCGACAATCCCTATGACAGTCTTCAGGTATGATCCGAGTCCATCCAAAAGAGCTGAAAGACATTCTGGATTGCAGGCTAACTTTTTCAGAGCACCCAACGACCTTTCAGTATCTTCGCAAGCTGTTTTATCTGAAGAAGAAGACATTAAAATGTAAGATGTTATTTCAGAATTTAAAAATATAATTTAATAAATATCGAAGCTTCTTTTTACCTGTAAAATAGTTTCGTAATTTGTGCCCGGATTTCGATTTTGTAAATATATGATATAACTATAAACTTGATTTTATGAACGATCTTTATACAAACACATGAAACTGTAGATATGTATATATATATGTGTTTTTAAGTACCAAGGAGTATACATTCAGTAGTCTTGCGTCGTTAGCTAGTTCTTCTGTCAAAAAATCTTTTTTGTATTCCTCCGACTTTTATTTCTTACTCCTACAATTAATTGACACCATCATTTACGTAATATACTCTTGTATCTCATGTAACATTGTCATTAATAGATTCCGGCATTAGTAAACCTCACCGGTTTCGGCGAGTAAAGGATGTAGTCAACCCCAATATATAACTGATACAAATATTTTTCGGGAATATGAAAGGGAAAGTCAAACCTGGTTGTATTTGAACCACAAGTTACAAAAATGACACTAAATACAGTAATTTTACCTTTTTGCGTACCACATTCTACCAGAACAGATTGCTATTAAAATTGGAAGAATGCCATTTTGAGAAGAGGTGTATACTGACACAAAAAGACCGTATATGGTCTGCGATACATTAAGATTAATGTCTTCGCCAGTGAAAGAGGCAACAATGAACAGTACAATGTTCTTATCCACTAAATAAGTAATGTTTTATTCAAGCAGTCAAAATTACAGTGCATCATATGAATTTCGCTCTATGTTTCAAGAGGAAAATCGTACAAATACTAGAGGAATGTTAGTTCATCAAACCATAAACAACAACCGACACCAAAGTTTTACTACAAACTATAAATAAGTAAAGCTAACCCACTAGTACAACAAACAATAAAGTAATGGATATAACATGTTGATATATCTGGTACAAAAACTGTAAACAATTATTCAGAACATATTGATATAACAAACTACAAACAACCACCAATAACATGTTGATACAGTAAGCAATAAAATGACTGAATCATTTGACGGAATAACAGATAATATATTGTAAAACGGCTTTATAGAAATATGAGTGGGAATTTGGTGTATATTTACGAAGGCCGTATATAAAGATAGTAATTGTATCGCACACGAAACTAGTAGTATTATATATACCACATCGTAGATAAGTCAACAACATTTCAGATTAGATAACATTCGGTGAGCTTTGTAATGGAGCATGAAGTTGATCAGAGCTGAAATTATTTATGGTTCAGAAGAGATTTGTCTCTGATATGCCTACTTTACAATTTCAGAGATTGTCAGCAAGTATCAGCAGATAAGTGGCCGTGTCCTGGATATTTCTACTGATAATTTTGAACTTGGTATTCTGAGCAAGTAAAGAATTTCAAGAAGCTGCACTCCTGGAGGAAAAGATTGAGCACTGAGTTTTACGTGATGTTTGGGGAAGATACACAATGGAAAAGGCATGGATTGGAGAGAAATCAAGAGCGAGAGAGAAAACGCAGTATGTGTGGAGTCCATTGGGTGTAGCGTGTTGTTAATGTCTCTTTGCCAATCGATCGAATAACCATCGTTTGGTTGTTATAACTCTGTGTGTAAGAACAATGTAGCAAATATGTCATCAGTACTACCTAGAATTCATAACACTTGTGAAAGTTTTAGTTATGCTATTTAGGTATAATAAGTGAGTAATGATAAACTATTTTTCGTACAAGTAGTTACGGTCCTAAGATGATACTGCGAGTGGGTGTTGAAAAGTTCCCGGCTTTAGGGCTATATCGAAAAGCCTGATTGGAAACCCAAACTTACGAGCTCTTTTACAGGGCTTAGAAAAACTGAAGGACCGTTGCAATAAGTGTGTGAATCTTTTGAGATTTTGTAATAGGTCTGGTGGTTCGCAGGTTCAAAGAGGCTCTACGTCTTGTTAACTAACTGAAAGTACTGGGAACTTCGGACAGCACGAAAAAATAAAGTGGGTGCTCTTGCCTAGGTACTGGTTAAACTTAGGTACTGGTTAAATAATAAAGTATTTGCCCTTTTAGATAGTTGTAAGAGAGTGTTAATAGGTATATGCATTACAGTTTTCTGTGATGATGACTTAAAAACGGTTCAGATATTATAGATATTTCGCAAGAGTCGAACAACAACTGCCAGCTGGAGAAATATGGAGACTAGTATCCAGCGAAGAATATTTGGCTTGTGTTTAATTTATTCTCAGCATGAAAAGTACTAGATCATAAAGATACTAATGTAAAGCGAGGACAAATACTATTTGCTGTCCATTTTAGTATAATATAAATGCGGAATCTGCTATAACGGAACTAAGTGGTCAGCCCTTTCATTCTTGTGTGAAGTCGTACTAATTTTGATGTTTGCTTGAAATTATAAAACTGTGGGCTTGAGAAATATTCATAAAAGCTATAACAAACAGAATATTTTACTGTAAATATCATACAGATGACTATAATATTGTTTCTTTCAAGTAAGATACGAAAATTTAATTCTCTCAAAACAAGCCATTTTTAATGCTATTTTTCAAAGAAATGTAGCATTAAGAATCTATCGATGAAATGTCTTATTGATGTAAAACATTATCGATATACTTTTGCCAACATCTGTTACCAATTTCTTCTCACATAAACATGGTAACTGGAATTTGTAGGGCAGGGTAGAGATATAGTATATAACATTAACGTCTTTGTTAAATGTTTAATAATCGACATAGATATGTAAATGAAGGGAAATTGATACAGCAAGGAATATTGGTTCAGAACAAGCCATATTGGTTTGCAATTTCGCTTTCCTATATCTAGCCTCTCGTAAACTACCCAAATATGACAGTAGAATTCTTAACAGTAAACATTTCTCATTTGCATTAAGTCGGGCTATCTCTAACTTTTTTCCAAAGTTGTACTTCAAATATATTCATAGAAACATACACATACATACATACACACATACATACATACATACCTACGTACGTACATACATACAAACATATATACATACCTACATACATAAATACATACATACGTACATACATACACACATACATACATACATACATACATACATACATACATACATACATACATACATACATACATACATTCTCCTTACACCCACTGACAGCATGCATAAGCATTCAAATATTTCTAAGACTTCAGATATAGCAGGAAGTATTTCATCAGCTATTTTAAAATATGCTAAACATCAACAAGCTTCGGTTTAAGAGAGGGTAATGAACTCCCACACTGTCACCATTATCAGATGGCTTTTGATCTTATTTACACATTGCTACACTCAATTCAGGGTGGCCATCAAAAAGGTCAGAATTATAAAATCTCTAATAACACACGTGATAAATAACGTCCTACGCCAGAAATGTATGATTGTCACATCCTTTTTTTTAAAGAAAGCACATTTTCTTTAAGGCAGCACGCGTTCATACCACAGGGAACTGAAGTTGTAGTCATTCGTATTTCAACCATTCAGTTTATCGTTTGATTCAAGAGATATTAATTTCATCATTAATTTGTTTTTTCTTACTAAGAAATTAATTCTCTATCAGTAAATATGTTTCTTATTGATATGAAATAATTATACGTTAAATCCATAGAGATGGGTAGAAAGATAGATAGACAGACAAGTAGATAGACAGACAGAAATATAGACATACAAATAGATAGGTAGTTAGATAGGTAATTATATATATATATATATATATATATATATATATATATATATATATATATATATATATAGATAGATAGATAGATAGATAGATAGATAGATAGATAGATAGATAGATAGAGCTGTAGATGGATAAATCGATAGATAGAGAGATAGAGAGATAGATAAGTTTCTTTATTGGCCACACAGGGCTGCACACAGATGGGACAAGTTACAAGGTAGAGCTTTTCTTTTGGGGGATGAAGAGAACAAAAAACAAAAGAAAAAAAGGGGGTGGCGTAGGTTTTCGATCAAGAGGGATCGTAAAAGGGAAGAAAAGAACAAAAACAAAAAAAAGCTCGAATAAAATAAAAAGAATAAAAAGAAAAAAAGAAAAGGAAAAGGAACAAAAGGAAAGAGAAATGAAAAAAGAAGAAAAAAGGGGAAAAAAAGGGGAAGAGGAAAAAAAAAAGAACGATCAATAGGGATCGTGTATCACAGTGTTATGATATATGGTGTAAAGGGGAAAGCAAGTAAGGTTTATCCGTGGGAAGAAAAGCCTACGAAAAAGACCACGGTAACCTTGGTCAATATTGTTATATGTTACCACATTTGTTTGCAAGTGGGTAACTCTCTGTTTTCAATTTCTGGGTTCATAGGATTATGCTCAAGGTGGCTTCGTCATTCATACGTGCCATCCTTGCTACATTCACCCATCTTTTTTTTAAAAATTCGCTAGACAAAATTTGCCTCTCTACTCTCACTTTCCTTTTCAAGTGGTACTTGAAGAAGTTGATGAGAGATTGACCAGAGAGGAAAGTGTTTGTCTCCAATCCTTTCAGACGCGTCCACCAGATACATTCTTTCGCCATAGCCACAAGGATGATGAAAATAGCTCTTCCTTCCCGTTTGAAGGAAGGAGGGGTGACAATATTGACGATAGACTCAGCTGATAAACCGACTCGTCCCACACGTGACAGCAGTTGTTCGACATAAGCCCACAGGTCGGAAATTGTTGGACACTGCACGAGTGCGTGCAGAACGGTTTCGTCGCTCTGACCGCATCTCGGGCAGGTCGGCCCCGTGTTTCTCGAGCCGTGACTGTAGAGCTTATCCCGAACGGGTAGCGCTTCTCGGTAGCACTGCCAGGCCAGGGATCTCTGGAAGTTATCCATGGGCCCTGGCCCGAAAGTCGTCCTGAACAGGCGGGTCAGGTACTCCTCGTTGACGTCCAGGTTCGCCCCGAGCTCGTCGTCGTACCTTCCCTCCACTAATCCCCTATAGAATGCTTTGGTTGTGTTGAAGTCACTCAAGGTCGACCCGGGACGGCAGAGTTGCTTGAGAGCAACGCGACACTCGCGGTGCCAATCGCCCTTCCTCGGCCTCTTTTTGATTCACGACTGCAGTTCGGCCATGGAGACGAGCTGCGGGAAAGCGTGCCTCACAAACGGCGACCACACCTGTTCACCGTCGTCTACATAGAGCCAGAGATGTCGCAGTCTCAGCGCGTGTCTGCGCATAGATAGATAGACAGAGCTGTAGATGGATAAATCGATAGATAGATAGATAGATAGATAGATAGATAGATAGATAGATAGATAGATAGATAGATAGATAGATAGATAGATAACTTTCTTTATTGGCCACACAGGGCTGGACACAGAGGGGACAATTTTAAATGTACAGCTTTTCTTTTCGGAGGTGGAAAAGGAAAAAGAAGATAGATAGATAGATAGATAGATTGATAGACAGACAGACAGAGACAGAGACAGACAGACAGATTCAAATAAATATTGCAATTTCTATCAAGTTAGGTCAACCACCTCGTGGTCTCATGATGAATCCAATCTTCGAAAATGTTTGACTTTTCTATTGGTTGAAGGAAGTTTAAGAATAAATACTTAACATTAAAATACTATAATTATATGTTTATACATAAAAAGCAATGCACCATGGAGCAAATGATATGATTACTTCTGCAGGAGAAAATAGAAGGTTATTGTAAAATAAACTCAAGCAATATAATCTGCCATATACTCAGTTTCGGAATTTAGTAATTGTAGGGTGTATTACAAAATTATTGCTATATAACTAAGACGAGTATAAAATTAGTTTCACGTCTGTAGAAATTTAAAACAACGTTATTATGACTACAATCGGTGCGTCTGTCTTTACTTATCAAACTATTCTCATTCTCAGAATTGATTGCCCGCTTCATCATATTTATCTTTGCAAATACTATCAATAACACAGAGGAATTTCTGTAAGCGATTAGGTTTCCTATCCAGACTTGTATATTGTTCCAACTCCGGATGCTCTTCAAATTTATATTTCCTACATTTAAGCAATTATACTCTGTTTTCATATTCGTTTCTTTCTTCTTCATTAGAGATGTTTGGAAGAATTCTGATTAAAGCTTTACGCTTCATTAAAAATCTCAGGTTGGGCAAACGGATACGAAGAATATCTATCATCTATTATGCGTGTACGTCAATAAATATAAGTATTTTTGACAGATGGTTCCCGCTTAATCCAATTTACTTAAGGAAATTCTATAATATGAACTTTATTATATTATAGGTAAAGTTCCATTTCTCAACTCTGATACTTCATATATATGTATATATATATTGCTCTTGCTGCATATTGATTTCTATATTATCTATAATCGAAATTACATTCTAAACTCTTATTTTATACTTAAATACCAACAAGATTTATTAGAATACCTTCTTCAAAGCTTACACATGCTGACTGATTCATAAAACACACACTTGTACATATATTCGTCCAATAATATACACATAAGTATACAATTTCCTTGGATCAGATTTAGTGAATGTATAAAAGAATGGATAATTGAGTGAATTGTTCTGTGTCAACGAAGACACTTCCATGCAGGCACTCAGAATGCTAAAAATAACTGCTAAATCTCAAAACTCCTTGAAATCTTGCTGTCTGAACATAGTTTGAGGATAAAACTGAGGATGATGGAAGTTGAGTGCAGAGCGTTCAATGTGGGTGAATGTCGAGTGGACGGGTAGGTGAGGTGGATTGGTCTAACAGCAGAAGTTTTCATAGATAGCGAAGCTGTTGGCAAGTAAACATAGAAGCAGACACTGAGTAAGGCACCCCAATGAAATAACAACCAGCCTGGTAGAGATGTAGAGTATTTATATAGTCGAAATATCCATAATGTGTAGCGTCGTTGCTGATGATACTACTGTGTTAGCAACGAGGGACTTTGGTACTTTTTATTTTTTCTAAAAGTGAATTAACGTGACGGATAAAGTATTTCTGAATACAATAAACCATAGAAAGGAGTTGATATGATCATGGCTTGAACAGCAGTTCAAAGATGAAGGTTCATCTCAAAGAAATAGTTTACAAATGTCATGTTCAATTGTTTGGTCGACTAAACTGCGTACCCTATCACATCTTGGTCTGAATAGATCTGGGTCTCAGCACTAGGGAAACAGTATAACGGAGGGACTGCGAGAGAGAGGGATAGATGAGAGAGGGAGGGAGAAAGAGAGAGAGTGGAGAAAGAAAGAAAGAAAGAAAGAGTATGTGCGCGTTTAGCTGTTATTCGACACCTCGTTCTTATAAAACGTTTCATGTTCACATTATTTCAGATAAGGATAGTCATAAGGTAAAACTGTGCGAAAAACTACTTAATTTTCGGGCTATTTTATGGTCTATGGGCTGGCGTCAATTTTCACTTGCTATATTTTAGTACTGCGTTTTAATATTAAATTAACCAAATAAATTTATGTCTGGAAGCAGGTGAAAATAATTTACAAATTTCATCTAATTGATTTAAGGAGACAGATAACATAGAAAGTTTCTCATAAATAAAATACTTAACGCCTATCTCTATTTCTAAATATTACCACAAAGTTTAGAATTGCTCACGTAGATAATGATTAGAGATATAGCTAATATTTTCTGCATAAACTGAGGCCTGAAGCACATTAAAACATTAACTCACACACAGAAGGTTGTTCATATTACATGACAAGAGTAGACAATTGTGATATGTGAAACTTATGTAAGATAAACACAGAAACTTATAGCGACCTCATACACGAATGAATAATAAATTTTTCTAGCAGTCAAACAACAGCATATATAATAGTTTCAAAGCGAAAGACTTAATAGAAGCAGCAGGACACAACATCTAAGACAATGCTAAGCAAAACTACAAAACACTCATTTTAATACGAAACAGATAAATTCAGAAACTCAACAAATTACTGTAAATTGGATCCAACCAAAAATACAGTATGCCGGAGTATTTTTATATATAAAAAATAATAAAAATAATAAAAATATTTCAGTTTACAAAAAGTCAACGGAATAGTTAGGCAGAATTAGCGCATCGTTGTGTGTAAAAAGCCAGTTAATGCAAATTTACTTGAAGGACCATTGGCAATTATTACTAACCTGGTATTATGTATAGTATGCACAGTCATATTTAATATGCTTGTGTACATTCGGACATGGAAAGGTAATACGCTGCAAAATTGTCTCGAGAGAAGAAATTCTTCTTATAGACAATATGGGTGTAAACACATCAGTTATTCTGAGAGACTAAGAACGGGTCTCTCATAAATTAAAATATCAAATTGTGCATTTACTGATGTGCAAAAGATCTTGACAAGCTATAATAAATTAATTAGAGGAGCACAATATCGTGTGCAGGTGTGGTGTAAATAATAAAGTTACTGCAGTTAATTCCTGCTTCCGCTTGCTGTAGCAGATCTATGACAAACGTCACTTCAGTTTTCACCATTGTATATCCGTTCAGACAAAATGCATTTAGAGGAACATTATCCAGTGTGTCCTTCAGAAAAGGCAGCAGGGCATAATGTGATGTAACAGTTAAGAAGAACAACCGAGAGGATCATATTACAACCAGCATAGAATACCGAAATAAGAAAAATGTATTCAATATTGAAAGAACGCTGGAATACTAATTATAATGGTTCCTTATTTAGATACAGACTGGTAGCTTCGAGTGGAAAGTATTAGCCGATTACATCGACCGAGTACATGCCTGGTGCTTTATTTCATTAACTCCGAAAGGATGAACGGCAAGTTGACCATGGAGAATTTTTACTCAGAACGTAAGCGATCAGAAAAATTACACGCGCCATTTTTTGTAACGTTTTAACCATTCTGCCAAGGTTGCAGCTGATCGAGTCGTCAGGCTGCCAGAATTCTAAGCTAAGTGAATCATGTTCGTATTCATTCATTTCTGCTAACCACAATTAATTCGAAGGACCCAGTTGAACTAGTGAGCTACAAATGAGTAAATACAATCGGATAGTATATTTTTCGACACATTACTGTACGATATACTGCTGTTATTTAGAGCTAAATCAACCCCTTTTTAAGCAAATCTATCATCGAAAGCATTCCATTGCGATCACCCTATTTTGTGATATCCAATGTATCCATGTTTTCTCAGAACGATGCAGATTTAATTAGAGTGAGATTTTAATGCTTTTGTTAGCAAAGCAGACCATGTGACCATATACAGGCTATTTGGCCCGCAAGATTCAATGTATATATTTCCTTATTCTGGCAGTTTGGGGCTATATTCCCTAATAGGCAAAACATGCAAAATTGTAACATCCTAAGTAGTAATGCAAAATGTTTCTAAACTGAAAAATAGCATGGTACTTGAGATAACCTTATCTATTATGCTTATATCCTTATTGTGCATGTATGTACAATATTCATTAGGAAAACTCCTCTCAAATTGGAACGATTGATTAACTTTTACAACGATTTAATTAACCTACACAGACCCCTTTCATTCGCCATGATATTTCTCTCTTAATCTATGTCTTATTTACACAAGTTATGAGTCGTTGAGTAAATTCATTATAAACTCTCGAATAAAATCCCATGATATATTTCCGATTTCAAATCAAAATACTACCCACTAAACGAAATTTTATAAAATAACTCTAATTTACTCGTATAGATGTGCCTTCAGTTATAATATGCTATAAATAAACTCCTTTATATAGTACAAACTGAACTTGGTTTTAAAATCTAAAAACAAATATTAGTTATACACTGTTCCGGTTTTCGGGATACATAAATTATTTCTATCCATAATGCTTAGTTAGAACATACCGAACTGCGTGGGGGTAAATTTAGGTGTTCATGTCAGAAACAACCGGTGGACCATTCGAATCAACGAACGAGCCTAATTCCAGTCCCTCACTTGACCTGCTAAAATTACCAACTAAATTGACCCCAAACGACAACAAACAGTCTTTTAAAAAATCATCGACAATAACTGATTAATTCCCTCTTGGGTGTATTAGTCTAGACAAAAGAGTGTTTGATCGCGTGGCTTGGTCAAACGATGAAACGTTGGTATCTATAAATCGTAAAACTAATTCGGGTGCTCGTCAGACTTGTAAGCATTTTTGATAAAATATAATAAATAAAAGCATGGTATCGTTCCATCAATTTCCAATTACCAATTACATTAACCACATGAACCGTTTGCTCATATTTCATTTCTCAAGAAAAGATTTATCTCACTGAGGCAATTTTCAGTTTAAAAATCGATGTACTAGATAACGCTGTTAAGTAGTTATATATAGACAAATTGTCTCATATTTGCAAGAATATATTAAACTATGTTATCTAGGAAATGCCAATGGTCGTTTGGGAACGAAGTAATAGTGGTTATGAGAATAGAAACTAATTTATTTCAAAAATAAAAATAAAGCATACTGCCTAAATGTTAGTTCTTAGATGGACTGCTTCTTTCTCAGAAAGAGAATGGAAAAGACACTGCAACATCACGCCATGATGACCGCAATTGAGGAATTACGGGGATTTGTGAAAGAACGCTCGTGCTGAGACACGAGAAATACACAATTAGAAAATGCTACCTCTGCTGCTGCTACCACTATCACTACTACTACTACTACTACTACTACTACTACTACTACTACTACAAATAATGACCTGGTGCAGTATAAGGTAGTGGCTCTCATGGCTTCTGATCTTAACTGATTAAACGTGTTATCATGTATATGCTTTGTCTTGGTATAAACGATGGACTTCAGCAAATATTCAGCTCAATACTACAGATTTGCTTGTCAGTTGTTTGATCTTAACCAGTTGAGCATGTTTCTTGGTGGCTGACGATATTTGCATCACTGATCGTGAGCATCATAGCCATGTGTGGAGAGGAATTCTTTGGGGTTTGAATAAATCACATTTGGAAACATGGGTGTTTCGTTCATCGTCATGAAATAACTGTTATTCATGAATCTTTTGAGTGAGATGGGCTATTCAACCTGTAGAAAATTCTAACTGGGCCCCTCCTGCAAGGTCATACACTGTTTATTTAGATATGAGATCATGTCATGTACGTATGTTTGTGATGCATGTACCTGGTGTGTCCTTATCAGACGGGTAGTCATAATTGGTATATTGGGCTTCGTATATTTGTATCCTAGGGTCACTTTGATGGCATGCACTACTCTCTCACTCAATAATAATAATAATAATAATAATAATAATAATAATAATAATAATAATAGTTGCCAATTACAGTAGACATCTATCATATTATCTCTGGCTGCCCAGTCCTGGCTAAGAAGGAATATATTCACAGACATGACAGATTTGGAACCTACATACACTGGAAGCTATGCCAACATTATGGAATAACAACAGAAAAAAGATGGTATAGGCACACACCAGAAAAGGTCACAGAAAACGAGAAAGCAACCATACTCTGGGATATGCCGATACACACAGATAGAGAAATTAAGGCCAACAGACCAGATATAGTTGTCAGAGATCATGAAGAAAAAAAATGCTTTCTAATTGATGTATCAATACCGGCAGATGACAACGTTTCTCTAAAAGAAATGAAGAAACTTTCAAAATACAAAGATCTGGAAATAGAGGTAACCAGAATGTGGAATCTAAAAACAGAAACAATTCCTAGGCATGATAAAAAAATATTCAGACAAATACTAACAAAAACACCAGGACTTACAAACACATAACATACAGAAAATTGCACTACTAGGCACTGCACACATCCTACGCAGAATACTTTCCATACAATAACCATTAGAGCATCACAACAAATCACAGCACATACCTAAGGCACACAGAGCTGCGCTCGGTAGTGAAGTTAAAGCACGCTATAAAAATAAAACTACTGAATAATAATGATAATAATAATGTTAATAATAATAGTAATAATAATAATAATAATAATAATAATAATAATAATAATAATAATAATAATAATAACAATAATAATATGTAAATTCCTTTATGTACAGGAGTATAAGGACCTGGAAATTGAAATACAAAAGATGAGGAAACATAAAGCGAAAACTGTTCCTGTTATTATAGGTATGATAAAAAAAGGGGATGCCATAAGCATTTAGTCAACATTCCAGGAGAACCGTGTCTCAAGGAAATCCAAAAGATTCTGCTGACAAGTGCTGCTCCTATACTTAGAAAAGCTCTATCAATGTAAATGTTTGTGCTGTATTATCTGGAGGTATTTTTCTACTGCTCTCACCACGTTCGTTTGCCAAGCATTCAGTTATATTTCAACATTTCTTAACTTTCACTTGCCCTAGGGCGCTGAGTATATCCCAGCAAGCGATTGCATCAAACATACAGATTAAAAGTAAACAACAGTGATAATAATAATATTGTAACAGAACCAAAAGAAAATCAGGAGCGTATACATTTGAAGGGTTAGGATAATACTAAAATTTAAGCAGAACTGTAGGAATCCATCACTAACATGCACGTAAAAGCCGTAGCCATCTCATCAGGTATGGCGCCGGAAAATCAAATTCACAAAGGTAGATAAACAGTGAAATTGCCGTCAATTTACGGAACCTTACAGGCAGATATCGACAGATTTTATATTTCAGCAAAGGAATAAAAGTAGCGGATTCATAAGTGTAGAAAACTGGGAGAAATGGAGAGGTTGAGAGAATAGGTTACTGACAGCGAAGAGTGATTTTGGTAGTAGTAAGAATAGAAATTTATTCTCTTTCCCCAATTGAGGGAAGAGAATAAAGTGAAGTTCTCGGAGCTAGAAAATATCATTACAGTAAGAAAAACTTACATCGAAGGTTCTTCAAAATAGTGAAGACTATCGAAATCAGAAATCGTCTTAATGTCTAAAGAAAGGTGTGTTAAAAAAAAAAGAGACAAAGGATTTATACTAGGTGCGTACATCAACAAATCAGAATACGATACTTCAGAAACAACATAGATAAGCAAGATGTCATGCACAAATTGAAAAGGGCTAGAATTTTCGTTAAGTCCTTGGCCGAATCTCAAACTCATCGTTCAGCAGAGTTATTCGGTCAAATGTTATATACGATATTTTCTCGTGAGCATCTGTTCTTAGTAGAGTTTCTTTCCGGTTCACAGCATTAGGATTTGTCCTGTTTTGTTGCCAATTACAGTAGACATCTATCAAGAAGTTGCTTGACAAGTCCGGTATTATATTTGTAAAACTCATAGAGATGGTATTCAAGCAGAATGTTTTGCAGCTTTTGCTACCGCTCACCTCCTAAATTTGGCTATAGCTCACCACCTCTCAAATTTCAACCACTCAAATAGGGTCTTGATTGAGCCGCTGAGAGCCGTAGCAAATAATTGAGGTAGGTGCTAATATCAGTTACCATTACCGATCCATTACCGTTCTAAGTAGATGAGCAAGGGCTTCAAGCAGCTACACACATCCGAATGTAGCAATGTAACTCGCGTTTGCCCCTTTTCGGCAATGTCAAATGCATGATCACGTCTTTCTTGCTACGTCGTGCATCAGCCTCTCGGACTTGTCAGACAGTTTTTGTATTATGGGGTTTTAATGTAATAACAATAGCTCTGGGAACGCAACCATCATGTATTGCACTGAAGTAATATCTAGTTCCTTTCTCACCGCTAGCACGAAAAATCGTCATGCCGTTAGTAATAGGCTATTCTAGATTTTTAACTAAATCGCCACTAAGTTATTTAATTTTGCGCTAATATTTTCACTAAATGCTATCGATTCTGATCTAATCGCCCTCTTCAGAGCATCACACTACTAGTTCTTGATGGTTGTTTCCTCTCAAATATCACCTAAGTCCCTAATCCAGTCCCAATAGTATAGTCAAAGAATTGGTCATTAGCAAAGCATATCTCACAAAGGACAACAAACAACAACTGCTAATCGTCCAGAAATATATACAAACGTCGTAGTTTCACCAATAATTGAGAATCATCATCTACATCATCGCGAGACATTCTCAAGGAGTGTTGGTTGGTAGTAAAATAATATTTTTGATATTCCTTGGAGCGGTCCACGGAATACACACACATGCACGCGCGTATATATATATATACTGAAATTCAGTTGAGTTAAGTACTTAAGTTGAAGCACCACGTCACTCCGGTATTATCTGCATGGAGTCGCTGGAAACAGTCGTAATGCATCACTACAAATACAGATAAAGCATGGCTCATCTTTATCCAGAACTTTAACAAACTGCTCCATAATGCCAAGTCTGATACGGATAAAGGAAGGATGATTGTTTTCCGGGTTGAGCCAAAGGCTCTTCAACCACATTAAAAGACTCTGGAAGTAATGTTTGCTGAGACCATTTTCCCCTGTTGTTGCTGTCCCAAATACATAAAAAGCATGGATATTTCATGTGTAAACAAAGCATTTTTCTGGAAAATGAGGAAAATTGCGAAAATTGTGGGTTTTGAGCGTCTTGAAAACTAAACTCGATTGTGAAATATTGATTACATTTGGGGATTCAGCGTATGAAAAAAATTCCAGATCATGTAAAAATGTTCTGACAACAAAATACCTGATGGGTTGTGTTATATCCAAATTAATGTGGATGTCTTCTTGGAACGCCGAATACTATATTATTAGCCTCGAGAGAGTCTCATATAGGCGTTGTAGGCATAAAAAAAGCATATCACATGATTTCATTCTATTGGAAATTATCAATTATATATATATATATATATATATATATGTGTGTGTGTGTGTGTGTGTGTGTGTGTGTGTGTGTGTATGTATATATATGTATGTATATATGCATATACATATACTGTGTTTGAATTATTGTCTTCACCATGTCCGTTTATTTTAAGCTCGATAGCTGACTTTGGAGTTCCCAACTTCGATTAAAGTTCGGTGGAAAGAAGGTAGAAAATACTCTTAAGCCTAAAGTCGGAAAGTAGGCCGTCAATGTTTTTATTTTCATTTTACTCTCATTAGAGTTCTGTTATTGAAAACCATCCTGCAGGTTACATTACTCTTTAAGTCCCATGTTTAACCTTCCATGTTTAACAATCGTAAAAAGGAAGTATCTCACTGTTATGCTTGCCATTTTGTACTTCATACGTGCTACATCAACTAAAAATAGTTTCTTATGTAATATTTTCTGTTTAGTTCCTTTCTGAAGCTAAACAATTCTCATCTAATTTTCCGTTTTAAATTCACCTATCATTTATTATTTATAATAACTTCATCAGTTTTCTCTCACCTAGATCACTAATTTAATCATCGTAGGCTTTCCGTTCGAGAAACAGAGAATTCAGTTTCAGTTAATCAGGCATTGTACACGCCCTACCTAAGTTGACGGTATTTTAAAAATTGCTATCGTCTCTATAGCTAACTTTCTGAAAATATAGATACTGTCTTTATCCTCCAATCTGATGACTATTCAGATATGATTTGGATATGAGTAATTCCACATCACATTTCGATATCTGGTCAGATTGTTAAATGTGGTTTTTTTTGTTTTTTTTTTTGTAATTTCCACTCACACTCATAATGTGCACCTAAGATACAGTTATGGCTCAATTATGAGCGGAGGACCTCCAAAAAAGACATCTAAGTACCTAAATAAGTTTGTCTCCCTAAGCTCTATTGAGACGTAACCGGTTACCAGCCGGAGAGCACCTCATTGGCTGTTACTCGTACTCCAAAATACTGAAATTCTCCGCGAGATCTAAACATCTAGCAATGTTTCTATGCACCAAATGACGAGAAAATCTAATAAGAAAGCTAGTAGTTGCTTGCGGGAAGCTCTAGCGATGATAATAGCTATCGCATTTAGAACACACATATTTGTACACCTATATACATACACACATACATGCATACATGCATACATACGTATGTACGTAGGTACATGCATGCATACATTCACATATACTCTCTCACTGAGTCAGAGGAATTTCTCCATAAATGTTAAGTGTTTCTTAACTTCAATTATTGTCAAATTCATCTACTTTATCCCTGCATCATGTTGTATTCTTCTTTATTTGAAGTCTCTCACTATCCAACCCACTAGCTATTTTCTTTTGTACACGCATAGCATTTAGTTTCAATTTTTCTCTCGGATTCATTTAATTGTTTTCAGTCCTACGTTATTTCGGCAAACAAACAAAAGCAAAGTTAAAAAACAAAACATATTGTCTATTTTAACGGTGTTTAATAGTAGAGACGTCCGGTTGTTTCAATATGTCTCTACTCAGATACCCTCGCAACATGCGATCCTTCAGACGACAAAAATCTGTCAGGAATCATTCGATTCAAGCAACGAGAAACAGGTGGGAACCAGAGGTAGGCATTTTAGCTAGAAAACGTGCATGCTAGAGTGGGATGGATGCTTTATTGATGTCAATTGAAGCAACTTTGTTTGCAATAAATTTCCCAAAATCGAGGGTCAGAACTACGAAAGCTACACTGAAGGTCAACGGAGTCATGATGCTGAAAATTGTCGTTGTTATAATTGTTATTGATTTTTCTATCTCTTCTGAGATGTTGAAAATGAGAGCGACAAATTGATAGTTATATCAAAGTGTAGGAACTATGGAGCGCGTTTCAAAATATTAGGATATTTTGTTGTAGAAAGACAATGATTGAGAGTTTGGCGGAAACAGAGTCTAACTAATAATTATAATGTTTGAGGAAATAAAAGGTAGAATATATATCTTTGTTAATATAAAGCCACCGGAGACACTGATTCACTTTGGAAATTGATGTCAATATGTACTTATTAGTATCCCGCTGGTACACAGAGGGGTAATTCTAGAGGATCTAATGTATAGGATACAAAGCAGGCAGTATATGTAGTGGCATCTTCCTCAGAAATACGGCTTACAGAGCCGTCATCACTAAGAAGTAGAGTAAAGGAGGATTTGCCAAGTTGGTAGAGATATTTTTGGTGAGGTTCTAAAATAATCGGTTGCACTTTGGGAGTCAGGGTTACATCGATACCCAGTTTACATTTCTGATAATTATCTTAGAGAAGGAGCGGTGGCGGTAAAGCCGTGTGGTTTGTTGCTATGACTTCTTCGAAGTGTTGCAGTTTTTCTTCTTTGCTTGAACTTTTACAGCCCAGCTACGAACGAACTTGAGTGAACTTATCACGTAACTCTTCTAACAAAGATGTTGTTTTTTTCTAAGACATCATTGAGAATGGAATGTAATAAATAGAATAGTTGCAGTAATTTAATGGGACTTAATCCATCGACTACACCGGAATAATGAAATCAGCTGTTGTCTTCAGAGTTAAATTCTGCTTACAACGTTAAAGAAGGCAATCAAGTGGTACAAAGTATCAAAGTCTACCATCTACAACACTTTTTAATAATAATATCATCTAACATATGCCCAAGTCTATATATTAGTGGGGAATGTTTGTCAAATGTATCACATCCGGTACTTGAATGGTTCTATATTTTATTCTACTGAAAGCATGAAAGATAATATCTACTACGATTCTATTTCAAGTTAAAATGTAAAGCTTAAGTAAATACCGTAATCCCGGCGAAATTTGAAAGAAAAATGTAGAGATCCGGACTAAATATTGCAAGTGATTTTGTCCGTCGTTCTAACGATTCTGTACTTAGCAAACTGTTAACCGAAAGAAAATTTGTTTGTAATTTTTTTTCATGTTTGTATTTTTAACAACCTTCAAATAGTATTTTATATCTTAAAGTTTAAAGATATAATCATTCGACATAGAAACTTTAGTATATTTTTCTCCCCGTAAAAAGGAAGTATAGTGCAAAACAGCTCTAATTCGATGGAATATGAAGTAAAATTTGAAAGTTAATAAAGAATATTACTCAAAGAATGTGACTGCGATTATTATCATTTTTACAGTAAGGATGATATAACATGATATAAAAACAAACTATCATATTAAAGGGACATGATCAGAAGCAAAACAAAAAAGGAAAGGAAATTTAAATAGAGACTAAACGCTTTGAACTAATGAAATATAAACCAATATATGTAATGAAAGCCATTGCGATTCTAAAGAAATTGCTAAATAAAAATATGCAGTATTTTGGCTTTAATCAGCTCATCATAAAATGAAATATTTTAAATTGAAATGCTGAATTTTTGCATTTATTTTAAACATTAGATCGTATATTGTTAATTTCATGATTAGAATTTATTGAAGTAAAAATTTGCAATAGATTTATGTATTTGTTTTTATTTTTCAATATTGCGGTGTCTTTCATAATTATCTCCGCTTATATTTTAAAGCAGTGCTTCAAGTCGATGTTAAGATATTACTGAAATTTGATTTGGTTTCTCACATGCTCATTTAGATTGAAAAGAGATAGGAATTTGATATATTAATGAATCTTATAATGGAGTTAGGGAAAAGAGTATATTTAAATGATTTAAACTTAGAATCAAACCTATGGTCATGATTTGGAATGACCAGGACAGAATTTACTACCCAACTAATACGACTAGAAAATTCGAGGGGAGGATAAGTTGATTACATCTGGTATTTATTTAATCGACCCCGAAATGATGGAAACGGAATTTGAATTTAAAACGTAAGTATTTTGCTCGGCTTTATTCTCTTCATTAATTTTGATTTCGCACATAGTGGAAAGACCTCAATTTTTGTAGGGGAAAAGAAAGAAACAGAAGGAAAGAGTTGTTTACATCAACTCCGGTAGTTGACTACTACTTCGATTTATCGAACACAGAAATCGAAGTTGACCTCGGCAGCATCAGAATTCAGAACGTAAAAGAACTTGAAGAAACAGTCACCACCATCATCATCATCATCATCATCATAGTCGTCATCATCAACATCAATATCGACCTCCGGACATTACCGTCTCGAGTCCCGGAGCCCATACGACTAGTTACCTGGTTTCCATGACGCATAAGTGACTGAGATAACAACGTTCCCCTGAACGGGAAGCCAGTTCACCGTAGATTTACTCATGTATAACTGAGTAGACTGGAGCAACGTGAAATAAAGTAAGTTGCTCAAGAGCACAACGCATCACCCGTTCAGGGAATCCAAAGCACGATCGTAAGATCATGAGTACAACGCCCTCACCACTAGCGCACATTCCTTCACAAGCCCTGCAAAATATTTTATCCAACTCTCTAACTATTATGCTAACCCACCTGTTACTGAGAGCCAGGTAGCTGTATCAATAGGGCACTGGTCAATATTAATTCAGGTATTTTGTCACGTCTCATTCACTTTGTCTGTGAATCCCATCGAGGCCTACTTTACGTATCCGTCTTCCAGGTCCGATAAAATGAATATCACTCGAGTACAGGATTCAATCTGATCGATTGTTCCCTGTCATAGAAATATGTGACTGGCTATTGCCAGATCCCACCAATCGATTATTGATTTATCTTTATCAAACACATATTTGATAACAGAATATGTACAAAATAAAAGTAAATACTATAACATTTTCTAGAATCACCTACTTCCGACAATCTCGCACGATGGAGTTCTACGTGGCCGTTCGACCTACTAGAAATGATAAATTAATCTTCCTCTTAAAAGTCTTAATGTGGTCCTAAATACACCACGTCTGAAAAAGATACGTTGGTTGTTGCTAGAACGTTTTTGATCATAGGTCTTGCCGATCGGAGATCATTTAGAGCTGAACAACAATACTCCAAATTATGTTTCTTTTTTGCCTTCTGACCAATATATTTATGAATTAACTAAAGGAGTTGTTACAATGACAGAAATTAAATGACTTAGCTACAAAATTGAAACTCTCTCACACGACACTTCATAATTTTTCCCTTCCACTACTCAGCTCTGAAGACTAAAGGTGCTTTTGTTTGAATCTTATGAAATGAATGTATATCACTTTCTGTTATTTTGACTTTTGTTTATAAGTGCTAGGTATAGCGTAACACGATTAGTAAAAATTATCTCAGCATAACCAAATACTTTTTAATGGGTGCAGGTAGGACTGCGTAGCTAAGAATACTGCTTTGTAACTATGTTCTTTCCGTTCCATTTCCTTATATGTTACACTGGACAAGTGGTTTCTGCCTAGCTTCTAGTCGGTCGAAGGCTTGCGAGTAAAATTTTGTAAATGAAAACCGCAAGGAAACTCGTTGAAGGTTCTGTTCTTTTAACTTCAGCAGTTTAGCATCGCTATCAGACCTTAAGATTCCACGCTCTTGCAAGCATTAGCTAGAGATCTCAAATCTCAGAATAACTTTTCCTTTTTCACTAGTCTCAGGTATTCTGAAATATATGTCCTCCAAACACTGATTAAGCCATGAAAATATTAATTACAAATATCCTAAATACTAATTTGTCTGTCACTTATGAAATAAATCTGCATCAGCAGTTATTATATTGAAGACCATCTAATAACTGCTGTATTTATACTAATGCGAGTCGTTAAAACATTTACACATAATCAAGAGTTTTCTAATATCTTCCCTCAAACTATATGACAATCTCAATATCTTGCTCGGGAACAATTAAATTTCATTACTCTAATATAGTTTAATGTCTTTTCGTAGGTGTGTTATTCACAAAATATATCTGCAGTGTATAAGGATAGAGTTTCTTCTAGTGTTTAGATTAATTTGAGCAAGTAAAATTGATCGAGAAGTTATTGCTTATAAATAATGCAATTCAAACAGCGAATATTATCTCAGATAACTTCGGGAATATGGGAACATGATTTGCTGGTCGGGGTAAGATACTTAAGTATTGGTGAATGATGATGAATAAAGAGTTTTCATGTTACCGTTGTTTAGACCAGCGCACTATCAGACGAACTATGATCAAAAACGTTTCTCATAGGTGTACATCCTGTGTTTTTTTTATGGGATAGTGTATCCAGGGATAAACTATCCTGGATAGATATGTCTCCTATCTTGTGAATAGGATTTGATTTCAGGAAAATGCGAGGTTGTGAATTCTAGTAGGTCTAGCCACTGCGTAGAGATTAGATGATTCGGCACACATCAAATGGAGAATCGAAATACCATATAGGTAAAACTGCAGGTATATCATACAGATCTTACGAGCAAGCACTGTCTCTTGTACGTATCGCAGATCACCTTAACCTCAGAATGATATAGTAAAATTTACATAATTTATCGGGGCGATATATTTGAGGGTTTCTGACATTAGTAGAGAATATTCCTTTCTATCGTTTAATTCTAGTTAAATAAGGTAAGTCTAATCTTTCATATCATGGGAAGTGTAAAGATATATTTTGAGGAGCATGATCTAAGACAAAATCCTGGACGGCAACTTGATGGTGTAACCAGTACACGTGGGTATTATTTAACGGCATTTTATGTCTGTGATTCATTCACTCCAGGTCTTTACATCGGCAAGCAGCTGCTGAGTTTGCAAACAGAAGTGATTCCATATATTATCCATGTGCTCTCTGGAGCTACTAGCGGTTTTGTTACCTCGGTAGCTTAATTGGCATTGAAATCTCCTGTGCGGAAGGCATAATACCCAGAGTAAGAACATCTGGGAACAAGTTCAGGATGTTATTACCTCTGCAGGCAATAGAGCCCTTCCATCTCCGAGTGGAGAATAGTTGGTAGGATATTTGTGCACGAAATGTAATATTGTACGATAGGGATTGTGAAGATTAGAATCAAATGAAGCAGGCGCGCTATGCTTGCTATGAGATATTAGTTTGCATGAATGATCGAATGCTCATATGCTGAGAGAAAGGTAACAAATGGGTATAAGACGAATCATAAACAGTGAACAAGAGAGAAGATAGTACAGGTATATGCATGTGATGCGTATGGAAAATGATCGCTTTGTAATCAAGTACTGAGAAAATTCGAAGGAAATGAAAGCTCTGGAGGGAAGGGAGTAAGGAAGACTTGGGATGAAATCATTTAAACCTAAATAATCTTATGCTGCAGCTCACGAACTAGGTGATAAAGAAACGTGTCGATTGGCGACACTTTCTATTTACCCATCTCTTTTACTATTCATCAATCCCTCATCTCCGCTACTCTTCTTTCACTCCGATCGCTCTGATTTTATCATTCTATTCTTACTCCCGCCAACCATTCTGGTTCTTTTGTCACAGCTCTCTTCTCTAATAAACTCTGCAATAACGTAGCCCTGAGGAATTACACACCTCAATAAGAGGCGGCGAAAATGTTTTACTACAGTGTCGGTGCTACTAAAAAATTCACAAGCAGTAAAATGATTGGTTATCGAGCGGAGATGAGAGATCGCGATTATTATTTTTTTCTTATCAACGATATAGCCTGCAAAGCGGTTCGTGTTATGAAGAACATCTTAGACGCTGAAGGAACTATGCTGAAAATTAAACGTGGTAGACATGTTTTGTATGCGTACCACACATACACACACGCACACGAACACACAAAGAAAATGGGATGGTTATGGCCGGAACACCTTTGATCATCGTACTAAGCTAAGCCTAAGTAAAACAACACATCAAAGAGAGAAATTAATCGTCTCAACCCATATCGTACTGTCGTACAGTTACTGAATGCAATAACAAAGCGAGGTAATGGAATCAGAGCAGGTATCAAACAGTTACTAGAATTTAAAAAAATATCCTACGTACTTCTTTCACAAAATATCAGAAGCTTTTACAACTAGAATACATTGCATAACGTAATCCTAAATACATTATACCAGGAAAAGAAAATAGCAGCATGGTCACGTCCTGTATGGCTTTGATCATGGGTTTGCTTGATCAGGAAAAAATCTGGTATTAAATAAACGACAACTAAGTTTAATATAGGCAAAATAACTTACGCTGAATCAAAGAATATAAGCACACATTACTGAGTAATTATTCAAAGATCAAATACTTGGATCGCAGTTTTAAAAGTTGTTTACAAAATTAATTACCTGGAAAGGTAAATTAATCGTTTTACGATGAAATGTAATTCATAGAAAATATTTATTTCCCACTTTGATTAATTTTTGCAAGAACAAAATCACAAAATCAATATTTTAAAATGGAATTCATATTAAATGATTTGAAAATATAAAGATGGAACTCATATACGGTATATTCGTTATAATCAGGGAAAAATATGATAAACTATATAACCGAGGGGCCTTCGCAACGTAGCAATTTCGAATCCAAATATTCAGTCTTTCGAGATGTAATATTGATAACAACATCGTCATGACCTAACAAAAACAGCAACCGGATTTTAGTTCACATTTTTAAAAGAAACACTAAAAACGACGGACATATTACATAATGTAGCTCTAGGTTTACTGTATGCGAATAAATGCTGGAATGTTATGGTGGACACACATCTTTAATTATGGATTTTTTTTTATCAGAGCTAGAGAATAATTATACTAATAAATATAACAAGAACAAGAAAACAACATTGAATATTAGGAAATATATTTAAATATATTGTCATACATTTAAATTTCATTAATAAAATATATTTGATTATAACATGATGTTCGTTGTCAAATTATATATTTCATATTTAAATTAAATTCTAAAGTCTTTATTAAATCTGAATTCATTTTTAATTATCTTTAGTAAAGATGATGTGGAAATTAATAGAAATGGTGGACCACTTTGTAATATTTAGTTGCAACCCTTTATGTTTTACGTTCAAATACCACCGGATTTAATTTTGCTTTTCATTCACCCGGAAGTCAACAACATCAGATCCAAACAATATCAGGAGTCATTCTAATTCACTTTAGCGATTCTTTAATATTTATGTCTTTGTGTATATGCTAGAAACAGGTAAAGTTAGTCGAGACAGTTCTGATGAATAGAGTAAAATATCGTAGAAAATACTGTGACGTTGAAGATCCACCAAACGAATACCTCACTGTTGTACATATTTAAAACATCCTTATTAGTTATGAAAAGGAAATACGGATATTTTCCTTTTGATGGGCAGCTCGATTAATTAATTTTCTTTAACTAAACACTTTGAAACTTCGGATACTGGTAGAAAGTGTCATATAGAACATATTTTACTCTTAGCGTTGTTGCGAAAATTTTCTATTTTTGAAGTTATTTCGTGTTAAAGTTGTCGTATTTCGGTAATTTCAACCAATCAATGAGGTGTATTCAGCTGAATAAAATGACTGCTGTTGTTTGTCAACAACAACTATCGGCGGTGTATATTTCGTTTGTCACTGTTATTTATGACACATTTCATCTCAGTTACGCTCGTATGAATAAACGAGTGTATCTGAAGCATGTTTATTTTATGACACCACCATAATCGTTCGTGCATTTCTACTGCTTTTAGGTTTTTGCCTGTTTTTCAGCTACTATTTTCGGAAAGACTTCCTCCCGTCCCACCCACAATTTTCTCGCAAATGATTGTCTTTTTAAAATACTTTTGCCAAAAACAAAGCTTGTCGGACAACGGAAATTCCGGAAAATTGCCAAAAATCAGAAAACTCTAAAGCCCTAACCCTAACCTAAAACCCTAAACCTGAAACTAACCCTAGCCCTAAAACCCCAATCCTAACTCTAACACTAACCCTAAAGCCCTAACCCTAACCCTAAAGCCTTAACCTTAACGCTAACCATAAAATCCTAACCCTAACCCTAATCCTAAAACCCTAATCCTAACCCTAACTCTAGTCCTAAAACCCTAACCCTAACCCAAAACCTTAACACTAATCCTAACCCTAAGTAGAAAAATTGTTGTAAATTTTTTCAAAGTTAAAACCAGTACAAACGCACGAACGTTGTCATAAATAACAGTGACAAACGAAATATGCACCGCCGGAAGTTGACAAACAACAGCAGTAATTTTATTCAGGTGAATACACGTCATTGATTGGTTGAAATTACCGAAATACGACAAATTTAACACAAAATAACTTCGAAAATAGAAACTTTTTTCAACAACGCTAAGAGTAAAATATGTTCTATATGACACATTCTATTAGTATACGATGTTTCAAAGTGTTTAGTTAAAGAAAATTAATCGAGCTGCCCATGAAAAGGAAAAGATCCGGAAATACAAATGGACTGTTCCCATGTCTACCATGGATCCTTCCAAATTGTCAAGACTGTTGTGGTTTACACGAAATGCATCATTGTTCAATTTTACACTATTCATTGTTCTGAGGTTCACCATCTTGTACATGTGAAGGGCAGACATATTTAGTTAGTTAATTTTAGTCAAACCTTATTTGGGTCTAACATCTCCTTTACTGAGAGAGTGTTGTAGAATAACTGAAAGTGAGCAGATTACCTCTTCAGATTATATTTTTCAGCTAGTTTACTGAAGTTTCTTATCTTATGAATAAACATGATTGATACAATCCCAAATAGATTACATAGCTGTCCACTTAGTGAAAGATATCAGTCCACGTAGTTGTTGTTGCGATTATCTAACCCCTAGGCCTGCTATGAATGAGCAAAAAGGAGGTCAAATTCATCCAACAATAATTACCTAGACGTTGGATTGGCAGATCAGGAGAAACGTTATAACGTCAGATAAAATGTCATACTGTATTTCACTATACCCCTTTATGTTATGCGTTCAAACCATCAGTGGGTAGATAAAATAAAGAACCAGACAAATATAAAATTTATTTTCCTCATACGAAGCATTCTTGATAGAATGAAATTACAATAAAATAAAAGATCCCCTCGGTTTGGGGTTATTTTACGTGGCTTACATTTTCAACATGGGAAAATGTGATTTTAAAGTCATATTGTTATTTCTAGCAGGTCAAGACTAGAACACCATCAGTGACTAGTCCAACTCCCTATTGAATATATAACTATAAAATATATCATGTCGACTTTCCTACTAACAACACTAATACTCTCGAGAAAGGCATGAAGTTGAAAACTTCCTATCTTCTCTAGTAATAAATTAAGAGACCTTTGTGCCTTGATAATAGACACCAATATGTGAGTACTATATTTATAAATTATGATTACTTCCATGAAATCTATATTATGTATAATGTATATATCTTTGACACACAAACAGCAGAATCACGGGGTGTCGTATGATTTATGAGGTATTCGGTTGTACAGCAGAGAGACTCATTTTAGCTGGTAATGAAGTAACTTACAATAAATTCATAAGCATCATAACAGTAGTCTTTCTTCGTTGGCAGCTGTTTCATGTATTCATACAGCGTATGTAGTATTGCATCTGTTCTTTGGTTGATATATATATATAATAGTTGGCTGTCCTGTCTAATTCATATTGTACAACTAAATATAACTTGAAGGCAGCATTTACAATTAACTGATGACCTATATAACTAGCGGGCGTTTTCTTTCTTTCATTACTGGCAAATTTATTAGACACAAACATATCAAGACATATTTGTTAAATCTATTTCTTGTTCTTCTATTGGTAATGATAATTGTGAGTCTTAATCACTCCAAGGCGTTTACGTACATAATCAAACTTCGATATTCATTTCCTTTTCTTAAGCATAAATGTATTTTCTCTGCTAGAAACTTTTCCTTATGTCGACCATTTCTATCAATCTCATATTCTGATTTCCGCTTATTTTTTCATATCTGTTTTAACGAGCGCAGTTTGGGATTGTGTACTGAAGTAAACGAGTTCAGGTGTAACTGACATACAGTTAGACTTGAACTATACGTCTCTAAGTTCAAATAGCAGTTAAGTTTATTTTATCTGTCCTTACGGATGTTTTATAAAATATATTGAGATCCTTTTATTCATATATATATATATATATATAATATATATATATATATATATATATATAAAGATGAGATCCAAGGAAGTAAGTGAACTTTAAGCAATCGGCAGAAAATATATAAAAAATCAACTTTCAGGTACAATAGTCGTTTATTGGTACAGATGGTTGTGAATGCGTCCCGTATCGATGTACGATAAATTGAAAAAATTATTTCATATTTCACTGTTGCCAACCAAGGTTGCCGGGTTCCACGTATTTTGGCTAAATCCTCTCCTAACGGCAATGTAAACTTCATATAATCAAGATATCCTCGGGCCGAAGAGTAGCCTGCGGTATACACCTCGTTTGGATGATTACTACATCCGAGTACCCGCTCGCTATGAAACATATGTACCCCGGCCGGATTTTATCTACTCCACTCGTTGATTATATATATATATATATATATATAATTCAGTACATCATAAAATGTAGTGAGATTGATTCTGTCCTGTATAATCCTTCTTTGCAACTGTTTGCCCTCGTACCTAGGTTAGAAATCAGTATTTGCTATAATAAAAAGCAGCGAAGCTATAGTTGGCTGAGTGAACACAGTATGTTTTATCGACCAAACAATTAGTGAATTACAAAGTCACTAAATATAGTGTGTGTCTCCGAAGACAAAATAAATATACATCAGCGATTTATAGGTTCATGTTCAAATCTACCAATAATTTTATAAGTTACTTATGATGGTTTATTCTTTATCATTGATGTGATTTGTTTATGGTCAAGACACTAAATATTTATGTCCTAATTAACTTAACTGCGAATAGGTTCGATATGTAGATACAGCTTATTGCTGAAGTATGAATAGCGTTAAACAATTTCATTGGTTTACAGCACTGAGTTAAAATCGACTTTGGAAGATAGGAAGACAACTTTGATTTTTTTATTCTGAATATTTCTGTAATTGTAAGAATTACCAGTTGTTCTCTCTTTCAGTATTATCAACGACAGAAAACAATACTAATTACAATATTACTGGATTTCAAGCATATTTACATGTATAAAGTTTGAAGAACATTCTCCAAGAAGTGAAGGTTTTAAGCAGCTGAAGCTGACTAAAAATATCAAGATATTCTAGGTCTTATGGACGATGGGGATAATAATTTTCTACTACAAGATATAGAAATACATGTTAATATGCAAACGTTCTCCTTAATCATGGTGACAGCCTACACTTTAAAACGGTCACCGTTTTTGTTCAGCTCACAGTGCAAAAACACGTGATTAAAAACAAAGTCAGCATTCAGTCAATTCTATTTGTTTTAACTTGCCATATTCACATTATTCGTTACAGCACGTGTCCTATGGAATTTGGGGAGGAAATCTGTAAAGCTGCAATAGTTATGCCTTCACGAAATGGTACTTGTGTCATAAGGTACATTTAAGTCGGTTTAAGTTTACAACCAGTTTCTGTGTCATGTTGCAGTGAATTTACCCTTGATAAACTGGGTATTCTCTTTTGTCACTAATATATTGGCTCGCGATCAACTATCTGTAATTCAATCTAAAACATCTATCTGTAATTAAAACTAAAACATCGATAACTCTACATGTTTTCTGAACGTATGTATGAGAGGTATCCATTAACACGTAAACGGTTCTAATGTTTTATAGATAAAACTGTGCGGAACTTCACATATTCCCAAGGCATTCATCTGATGAAAAGAGCTCGGCATTATTGTGCTACAAATAAACTGATCAATATTATTATGTTATACTATATGGATCCAGTAGCATTCTACCGTTAGATGACTTGGACCAACTGGCCATCAGATACATTGATTTAAAGAAAAGGTCAACATTAGTTAACTCTTTAGCATTCAGATTACTTTGTCAAATGAAAAGGTTAATGATTTGCATTGTTTTGAATTGATTATGTATTACTTTTTAACTTCGAGATTTTGATGCGATTGTTAAATTTTAGAATAGCATTGCTGGGTATGTGTGAAAGGTCAGATCTGGCCAGTCTGAACAAAAAGCAGGTAGAATGTTTGAACCTGATAACTGGCACTCTCTCTCTCTCTCGGTTACAACGACGAGGGTTCATGTTGATTTCATCAACAGAACGTAATGTTAACGTGAAAATGGCTAAGTACTCCACAGACACGCGTACTCTTAACATAGTTCTCGGGGAGGTTTAGCGTGACACAGAGTGTGAAAAGGCTGACCCTTTGAACTACAGGTACTACTCATTTTGCCAGCTGAGTGAAAAGAGGAAGCGTGGAGTAAAGTGTCTTGCTCAAAGATACAACGCGCTGCGGGAATCGAACACCCGGCCTTACGATCGTTAGCCGAATACCCTAACCACTAAGATATGCGATTTCAACGATATGGTCGGTTTAAATGCTAATGGGATAAAAATTAGGAACGATTCAACTATCTACTCGCCTCAAAACTATCAGCAATATTTATTACTCAAATCTACTTTCAGTAAAATCTTAGCCGTCTTTTCTAGATACAAATCAAGCCTGAGGTCGTAACAAGGAACTAGGCTGTTGAATATTTTATTAATAAACACTGTGAATATTCCATCTGCTCTGACGCGTAGTTAATCTTACTGGATTTCATTTTGTTATATAATGTTGTGTGTGTGTGAGTGAGTGTCATGAAAATGAGAACTGAAAGCGATTAATATTTAATAGAAATAGCAGCGTAGGCCAACAATATATAATTGTGATTACTGATCACAATACATCTGATCTGCTTGGCCTTTCAAAATACTAAGTGAAGCAGTGCTTTTATAAAAACTAGAAATCAATCTAACTCTCCCTCTCTTGCTCTTTCTCTCTCTGTCTACACACACACACACACACACACACACACACACACACACATATATATATATATATAGACGCAGGAGTGGCTGTGTAGTAAGTAGCTTGCTTACCAACCACATAGTTCCGTGTTCATTCCCACTGCGTGGCACCTTGGGCAATTGTCTTCTATTATAGCCTCTGGCCGACCAACGCCTTGTGAGCGGAATTGGTAGACGGAAACTGAAAGAAGCCCGTCGTATATATGTATATATGTGTGTGTGTGTGTGTGTGTGTGTTTATGTGTCTGTGTTTGTCACCCCGACATCATTTTGATAACCGATGTGGGTGGTGTGCTGACATCCCCGTAACTTAGCGTTCGGCAAAAGAAACCGATAGAATAAGTAGTAGGCTTCCAGAGAATAAATCATGGGGTCGATTTGCTCGAATAAAGGCGGTGCTCCGGCATGGCCGCAGTCAAATGACTGAAACAAGTAAAAGAGAAAAAGAGAAATACCCATTCGAACAGTGCAATAATGGTATGAACTTGCATTTCATATAAGAAATTTATTTCATTACTACATCAGTAGTAATGAAATTAATTAAAGTATAAAGTTACTTTAAAATCTATAAAAGTATATGAGGAATTTATCAATCTAGTATCATCTTCGAGCCTACAACCTCACGAGGTTGATGCTTATTGGGTTTTACAAGACCATTTGTTATTTGTGTTCATGACTCGCATACCTGAACAGCATGGCAATTCATCGTAAGGAAGATGCCAAATAGCTATGGTCCTTACTTCTAGCTCAGTATTTTTGGATGAAATAATGGGCTTTACTCAAGGCTTCGGCGTACAACACACTTTGCAACTCGAACCCACAAGTTAACGATCGGGAGTTCAAACACCATAACCACTCACTCAAACACTTTTGCTGAAGTATGTCGTCATATGTAAATCTCATTTTCGTAGTTTCATTAAACTGTACAAAACGTCTATGCTAAAACAGTATGACGTTAGAAATCTTCCAATAATTGTAAACATACGATGCTCTCTAAGAAACATCAAACTTTTGCGTACAGCAGCTAAAACTCAAATAGATAGAAGTGAATTCTTTTAAAGCAAAACTGATTATCTTTATGGCGGTAACATCTTACGAATTTAATCCTTTTATTCAATCTTTAAATATCTATTTCACTTGTTTCAGTCGTTGGCAGCGGCTATGCTGTCGGTACCTTGAAGAGTTTAGTCAAATAAACTGACCTCAGTACTTACTTTTAAGTACATTACTTATTCTGTCAGTTTATTTTGCTGATCCACTATGTTACTGCAACGTAAACAAACCGACACCGGTTGCCATGTCGTTGTGGGCAAGTATAAACACAAAAACACACTTATGCGCATATACATACATATGGCCGAGGAGTTAGAACTTTACACTCACGATCGCAAGCTCGTGGTTTCGAAACCCCAGACCGATGGTATGTTGTGTTCTTGAATAAAACACTTAATTTCACGCTGCACCAGTCCTTTCAGCCGTAAATGGGTAATCATGCGACAGTCTCCTGTTCCTTCGAGGGAGAAAGTTGACCTGTCTGCCCAGTCAGTGGGATAGAATCATTAAGAATAGGAGTGGCTGTGTGGTAAGTATCTTGCTTACGAACCACATGGTTCCAGGTTAAGTCCCACCTCGTGGCACCTTGGGCAAGTGTCTTCTACTATAACCTCGGGCCGATCAAAGCCTTGTGAATGGATTTGGTAGACGGAAACTGAAGGAAGCCCGTCGTATAAATATTTATATATATATGTGTGTGTGTGTGTGTGTGTGTGTGTGTGTGTTTGCCCCCCCCCAACATCGCTTGACATCCGATGCTGGTGTGTTTACGTCCCCGTAACTTAGCGGTTCGGCAAAAGAGACCGATAGAATAAATACTAGGCTTACAAAGAATAAGTCCTGGGGTCGATTTGCTCGACTACAGGCGGTGCTCCAGCATGGCCACAGTCAAATGACTGAAACAAGTAAAAGAGTAAAGAGTAAAGTGTCGAAAGCTAAAACATTGCGAGGAAGTGCATTGGGACCACTTGTGTATAACGACATCCCATAGTCTGGTTGATACAGTGGCACATATACAACGGGTTTCCACAGTTTCCATTCACTAAATTCACTCACAAGACCTTGAGTAAAAGCTGATGAGAAGGTCTTTTGCAGTCACTTGATCTGCTAGAAGCATTTGTCAAATCAGATACCATTGATGTGAGAAAATTTTGTATTGTTTCATGCAGTTTGGCGGTGCACCCCGCTGGAAAAAATAACGGCATGATAGTGGTTAAAATGGCTTTATGTCTCTTTGATCTCGACTGGAAGGAGAATGACCTGGGATCAGATAACAACAACAACATCTCAAGGATATCTAAATGTCATCAACGTCTTAATTTGTCTTGCTAATTATAACAATGATTTTGTTTAAGAAAAAGAAATATGAGTTTTGAGCGGTAAATTTGTTTCAAATTGTGCTTTAAGGCACAGATGAGAGAAGGCGAAAGAGAAGCAGGCAGAAGAATCCTGGCTGACAACGTCAAGGACAGGACAGGCTACATGAATGCAACCCAAGGACGCATGACAGAAAACAGAGATCAGTGGCGACGGCTGACTGCAAAAGCGTCTTGAGTGTCACCCCAAACTCAGGTTGTATCAGGTAAGGGATCTCGGCGTTGATAATGATTATATAAGTAAACTACCATGACAAGAAAAGGATAACAGCAAAGATTTAAGGAAATACTTGCTTAAATGGTAAGACAGATCCCTCTTTAATGAAATCGAAATTACAGAAATCCGCGTAGGGCAACCGGATAAGAGTTGTACAAGCTACTCGTTTGTGCAAAGTAGCCACTGAAAATTATAATCGCAAGAAGCATCTTCATATACCGATCTTTTCGTTGTTGCTGCTGTTGTTGCTTAAGTCTGATGGAAAATTCTTATTGTCATAGTTGTTCCATCTGTGACAATACTGACGTTTAAAAGAGAATTTTGGACTGCCTTGTCTAATGCAGTGGTTCCCAACAGGGGGCGAAAATCAAATTTTTTTGGGTGATGAATGCAGTCTTCGATCGGCGACTGTACAGGCAATCATGCATCCAGTGCATTATGACAACAAAGGCTCTTCTCAATGACTGCGGTCAAGCTGTAAAACCAACACTTTTAATTCAAATACAGTAACTATGCGCCTCAATAAGTGCGTTGTCTTACAGGATTTAGCTCATCGATTTATAATGATTCATTCACTACTGAATTTCTTACCCTTGTTGCTATGACACTGGCCGCCGAGCTGCGTGATTCATTGAATACTCGCTACTCGCCTGAATTTGAGGTTCCCTCTCTTAAACGTCGGACGTAGATATAATGGTCAGTTTAGCGTTTACTAATCTGCATTCGTTCTCACCTACTTTTTATGGCAGGTTCGGCGAAAAAGAGGTGTCAACAGTATATAGATGAGTAATTTCCGCTCGGAGAAACTGGCACCTCTTACCTTGCCTCTTTAATTTCTTCTCTCCTCCTCACGTTAATACAATATATCGCCTTCTCTTCGTTCCTTTCCTTTTACAAGCTTTCAACGGCCAAAACAATGCTGCTTTCTCATCTTCCTTCGCAATAATGTTCCAAAATTAAAGCTTTCATACTTCAGAATGGTTGAACACACGAAAAACTTCAAGTGTAGAAAACACCTGTACAAAACATACTCATCGTAGGCTAATATGAACAATAGTAGTGTGGTTATCCATATCTTATTTCTAGAAGAACTATCCTTAAAGCCACTTATTAGCGTGTGCTGATAATCTCGACTTAATAGTCATCACCAGAAAACCACGAGCATTTCTGCATTTTCAGATGATTTACAGAACACTGGAATCGAAAAATAAGTATCAGTTTCAAGATCCTTAAACCTGACACATATACAGCCTATACCATTCTTAACAATGCAGGAAGCATACCAGCCTATACTATACTTGATCTGTATATTGGAACAAGCATGTTTAGCTTAGCTCACAATGTTTGAGTTATTCATGATTGAGGAGGATAGATTAAGTCGAAACATCGTGCCTGGCAATCCATCGGAGTTCTTTCCGATGTTTCTCTGAGAGAACTACTTAGCTAATGCCATTCCATGTTTGTATATACTTTATAAATTTTATTTGCAGCGGTGTTTTAATATAAAGCGCTTTCTAGTGGATATATCAAAACGGAAATATTTTTATTGTGAATTTAATTATTTCTTTATTGAGAGGAGCTTTATTTGCTTCACAACAACGAACATGGTTTCCCATAAAGGGAGAAGTACCATTAAAACTGAGAAGTAACAGTCTTTATAATGAAGTAAGGTGATAGTAAGTATTGAAGGACGGCTAAGGAATAAAAGTAGAGCAGTATAGTGTTGGCGGATAACAGTAAGATATTCTTTTTAAGGTTCAACAAATGGATAAATTTCCCGTGAACTGATCAATTATAAGTAACACAATTTATTTCTCAGTGTAACACGAAGAAAAATAACAGGCAGCTCATCATACTGCAAATGCTCTAAGAGAAAAGGTAAAAATTCTATTCGTAACATGGCAGTGTTTAAATGTAGAACTACAGGTCCTAATACTTCCAACAGTAAACGAATCTAAACCGCAGCAATATCTATACTGTATGTGTGTGTGTGTGTGTGTGTGTGTGGCGGGGGTGTTTGGGTGTATAGGAGGGACTTAAATAAGTACAGCAAGAGAGCCTCTGGAAGTTAGATATCGTAATCATGTTAGAACTCTTGGCATTAAGGAGACAACAAGATTAGAAAGACCACAACATTTATCTAGTGAAAGGCTATTATATAACCGGGTTTTCATTGTGGCAAGAGAATCGCATTGAAATGATAACAATATTAAGGACGTCGTAGATATATTGCGTAAAGATCTCAATCTTGTGCAACTTTCTAAACTGTAATCTATGTTTGCATAGTTCTTACAGTGCTGATTTGAGCAACCTAGCTTTTATCAAACTCTACTTAAATTGGATCTTTTCGGTTTGAACGGCAGTTTTTAACATAATTTCTAGGTAACTAAAAAATGTTAAACTTCGTATACTGGTAGAATGTGTTTATAAAACATCCTTTTCTCGTGACTTTATTGAGAAAATTCTATAGTTTGTAAGATATTTGTTGTTTTTTTCTTCAATTTCTGCAATTTCAACCAATCACTGACGTCTATTGAGGTAAAAAAAAACATTCGGTGCCGTATGAATATGTCCCTCGTTTAAGAAACAGATTGGGTTTATTTACATTTGTGAAGTAAAAAAAGATACCCTTCCTCCCACCCCTAACCCTAACCCTAAAACAGATTGAAATGCAATATATCGATACTAGGGTCATAATTTTGGGTGACAATTTCATATGACACCACAAGAAAAAACTGCCGTTCAAACCGAACAGATCCCTTAAATTTTCTCTTTATCGACAAGCTGTAAAATCCATCAGCAAATTCTTGTTTGGATACTATAAATATCACGTCATAAATATATATCTTTTCCAAATCGTTTTGAAATCGTTTTAAAGGAGATGCTGATAACCTTTGCCAACGACTAACATATATGCTATGTATTATCTTTCCACCAAATTACAAATAAGAATGTTGAATCAAAATGGAAATATTTATGCTGCTGATTGCAGAAAGTCTGCAAATAAAAAGAAACGAATTTTGAATGACAAAAGATATGCGTGAATAGAGGCATGCTGCAGGCGCCATTTTAATTGAAAGGAAAATACTAGAGGGATAATTGACAATAATCTTCAACAATATGTCAGAGACGTGAAGATTTCCCTTCAGATAACCGGATTTTCTGCAGAATATACCCAATGTATACACAGATGGCCTCTGCAAATCTAGAGAGCAATGTTTATAATTTACACTACACTTTTATAAACTATTATTGTATACAATACTTTCTAATTTATAGCAAATATAAACTATTATACTCTATACCAACATCATTTTGACTCATTCACTTGTTGCTAGGGCATTTATAATTGGGATGAACGTCATATCTACAGCTTCATGACTTTATAAGTACAACCATATACACTAGTGTTAATAATAACTTTGAGAAATCTGTGGATGTCAGAATCATTTTATTTCAAGTCTCCTAACAGTCTGAGGTTTATCTCAGAAGGTTTATATACTGTTTATATTATGCATCATAAAGGTGTCTTGTAAATTCAGTGGATTGAAATGGAATCAGCTGTAAACACGAAGTTAGTCTATATACTCTTTTACTTGTTTCAGTCATTTTCACTGCGGCCATGCTGGAGCACCGCCTTTAGTCGAGCAAATCGACCAGGGGACTTATTCTTTGTAAGCCTAGCACTTATTCTATCGGTCACTTTTGCCGAACTGCTAAGTTACGGGGACGTAAACACACCAGCATCGGTTGTCAAGCGATGTTCGGGGGACAAACACAGACACACAAACACACACACACACACATGCATATATGTATACATATATACGACGGGCTTCTTTCAGTTTCCGTCTACTAAATCCACCCACATGACTTTGATCGGCCCGAGGCTATAGTAGAAGACACTTGCCCAAGGCACCAATCAAATTTCGAAATAGTAACGTGGCGAACAGAGATTTAGACGTTCTACTCATAGATTTTGGAGGTTTTAAAAGTGAGTTACTCTTGACTAGAACGTCTAGCGCCGACTATTTACCAGTCACTAAACTTACAATCCATCCGTACAATGAGGTATAGAAAAAGGGATTTGAATAAAAACTCTTGTATTCCTATACAAGATTCAGTCTATTAGGAGTAAGATAATGTCTACAGAATTCTCAAACATCATATTTACTTAACTGAAAGAATATTTGCCACTATATATAACTGGTAAAACTCAGGATACGACAGTCATGCCAATTACGGTTACAACTATACTATATAAAGTGGTACAGGTTAAAGTAGAACAATGCTTCTTAATGTGAATGTCAGTGCCTTATAGGGTGTGTGTAAGCATTTTATGAGGGTATACGGGACAAAGAGGTGATAGGAGGTGCATGTACAAAATTTTTAGTTTTTAGTTTTGGGCTCCTATTAAAATATTAGCTACAAAAGAATATATTCAAAGTAATATAACCTGTTTTTTAACAACAATCACAATAGCAATTACAACATCAACAATATTTATTAACATTGACTTCGAAATGTGATTGAGGAGATAAATCAAGACTTGATATATACCACCAGTGCTTAAAAATTATTCGGTTTTTGTAGAGTGCTGCTGTGGTAAGCAGTCAACCATGTCAAACACGGAACCAAATTACTCTGACCTGATGTTGCATGTACGTAGATTATAAACACGGTGGAATGAATAGTAGTGAAGGAACGTTGAAGAATTGTTAGTAAAAGAAAAGGTGATAACTACAAAAACAAGTATGAGAAGCACTGAGCTTGATAGTATTGAAACCCTGTTTCCAGAATATTTGTAAGTGTGAATATTCTTTGTGATGCTGAAATATCACACTTAAGATCATGTTTCTTGAAATGTATTGTCATGGAAGCATTACCACGAAAGACATGAACTGTCAGATTATCACAGTTTCTTCATACTATCTTAAGGAACATCTTGTTTCTAACCAATACATATATATACATATATACATGCATACGTAAATAGCACGTATGCACGCTCGTTCGTACACACGTACTACCACACACAGACACACACACACTCAGACGCATACATAGAAACACACACACACACACACAGAGGCAGATACATAGAAGCACACACACACATAATATACCTTGTTTTGTCAGAGAAATAAGATAAGCATCTGCGATATTTTGCAGGGCCATCCAAGTCTGGTGAGACGAAAGCACTACACCACAACAGTAGATCTGACCGAATCTTTCCATGACGCTGGTGACAAGCTGAATGATCGATTAATACAACGGTTTATCGAACGGGAAACTAAAAGGTTTCCGACGTCGAACTTTCACTCACAAAGCTTTGGTCAATTGGAGGCTAAAATAGGAAATCAAAATTGCTGAATGTGCTGCGTTATGGAATTGAAACTCAACACCATGCAATGGCGAAATTGATCAACCAAGCCAATCTTCTACTTAATATTCTCTTCTTCCAGTCATCTCAACTAGATTACACCGACCCACTACTTATTCCAATCTGATAATTAGTTTATTATCCTCTGTTTATTGAACTGTTAGAAACGAGTCATTAAAATAAAATAGAGCATTAACAAATATACCGTTTCTAGATGTAAATAGGAAATCTATCGCACGCATACGCACACACGCATACGCACACACGCAGACATAATCTTTATGTGTATGACGGCTTTTTCACAGTTTACATCTATCAAGTTTCACCAACAAGGTATTTATTAGACAATCAGACACTACAGTCGGAAAGGGGTTTAATCCGGAATGACCTATGAAGTAAACTTCTTAATCACAAATCTTTGCGTCAGTTTATATCGAAAATGTTAGAGTTTCTTTTGTTCTATAAAGTGTTATATAAATTACTAGTATTTTCTCCCATCAAAATGACAAATTTTTCAGTAAAATCGTTGCAAAATTTCGATTTTCCCTTGTGTTTATCTGTGTTTGGGCAGTTTAATATGAACTCTGTTTCCATTCGGCAATTTTTTGGGAAGATATCTAACTTAGGGAACAATGATTGAATGCAAGAATATTTGTTTAGTTTATTCTTGTTATTGATATCATTAGATCGACACTAAAATTTGTTTGAGAGAACATTTGTTTAGGCCCTGGCAAAAAGGTTATGTACCCTGGTGATTTATGTACACCCGAGGAATAACCAACTATGTGGTCGCACGAACAGGCTTGAAATAGTTGCTCGTTCTTACACCAGTGCACTGCAGCAATCTTAAGAATGCAGGCTACGTTAGATACCTATAGTGAGTCCTAGATGCATTTGTCACAGTAGAATACGTAAAGCTGCTGATTAGAACATTTTGGATCATAGGCGTGCATAAACATGACTAAACTTGTGGATAGATAGCAACAACATCGGTCTTTGACACTCACAAGAACGCAATAACTGTAATACACCGTCCAACGACTAAGGTTCTGAAGCCATTATTTTTATGCAGAAATTGTGAGTTTTTACTGGAAAGAGAAGACACTGTGACATCTGCATCTCGTTTTAGTGAAGAAAATTACACCCACTGGAAGAGATGAGGTCATTGGTACAAGTTAGTGAAATAACTCTAAATACACCAAAGAAGAATGTGATATTCTATCTGCTAGAAATAACAACTAGATATGCCTCAAACCATACACGCGTCTAAAATGTAGCACATATTAAGCAATGTTACCACTGATATGAAAAGGCGTAACAGCCATGATGAAATGTGCTTTTACATAAGGGATGCACTCGGGTAAAACATTAGCAATAACAACATATGCTGTGGAAATTTTACCACTTTTCAGAGGAAAGGGATGAGGCAAGGATTCTGCAGAATCTTCCTGACAGGTGACGTTGATGCATAATCAAAATTTTGCATTATTTTCACTGGTTTCGATGGACGGACATTAATATATTGCTAAGAAGTGTGCTTTGCAACCACGTGATTTCTGGTTCAGACCCACTGCGCGGCACTTATGGCATGTGTCTTGTTATAGCCAATAGTGACTTGTGAGAGAATTTGTTAAATGAATATACACATTACTTATTTCTTTATTGCCTACAAGGGGCTAAACACAGAGAGGACAAACAAGGACAGACAAACGGATTAAGTCGATTACATCGATCTCAGTGCGTAACTGGTACTTATTTAATCGACCCCGAAGGGATGAAAGGCAAAGTCGACCTCGGCGGAATTTGAACTCAGAACGTAACGGCAGACGAAATACCTGTTTCTTTACTACCCACAAGGGGCTAAACACAGAGGGGACAAGCAAGGACAGACAAACGGATTAAGTCGATTACATCGATCTCAGTGCGTAACTGGTACTTATTTAATCGACCCCGAAAGGATGAAAGGCAAAGTCGACCTCGGCGGAATTTGAACTCAGAACGTAACGGCAGACGAAATACCTATTTCTTTACTACCCACAAGGGGCTAAACACAGAGAGGACAAACAAGGACAGACAAACGGATTAAGTCGATTACATTGATCTCAGTGCGTAACTGGTACTTATTTAATCGACCCCGAAAGGATGAAAGGCAAAGTCGACCTCGGCGGAATTTGAACTCAGAACGTAACGGCAGACGAAATACCTATTTCTTTACTACCCACAAGGGGCTAAACACAGAGGGGACAAGCAAGGACAGACAAACGGATTAAGTCGATTACATCGATCTCAGTGCGTAACTGGTACTTATTTAATCGATCCCGAAAGGATGAAAGGCAAAGTCGACCTCGGCGGAATTTGAACTCAGAACGTAACGGCAGACGAAATACCTATTTCTTTACTACCCACAAGGGGCTAAACACAGAGAGGACAAACAAGGACAGACAAAGGGATTAAGTCGATTACATCGATCTCAGTGCGTAACTGGTACTTATTTAATCGACCCCGAAAGGATGAAAGGCAAAGTCGACCTCGGCGGAATTTGAACTCAGAACGTAACGGCAGACGAAATACCTATTTCTTTACTACCCACAAGGGGCTAAACACAGAGGGGACAAGCAAGGACAGACAAACGGATTAAGTCGATTACATCGACTCCAGTGCGTAACTGGTACTTACTTAATTGACCCCGAAAGGATGAAAGGCAAAGTCGACCTCGGCGGAATTTGAACTCAGAACGTAACAGCAGACGAAGTACGGCTACGCATTTCGCCCAGCGTGCTAAAGTTTCTGCCAGCTCGCCGCCTTATATGGATATACACATTTCTGTCAATGTATTTGTGATTGTCATCACATTATAGTTGGTTTGTTTATGTCCTCGGTACTTAGAGACCGATTAAATAAATACTTAACACTCAAAGTATTACCCAGCATGGCAACAGTCCAATGACTAATACGTATCTGATGTTAGTCGTCGCGATTATGACTGTTCATAGCGGTGTGTGTGTGTGTGTGTGTGTGTACATGTCTCACCACCAAGATTTGGCAACTGGTATTGCTTGTTTACTGTCTGCGTAAGCTAGCAGTTCGGCAAAAGGCACCGATGGAATAAGTACCAAGGGGGTGAACAAGTATCAAAGGGGTGAACAAGTATCAAAATAAATACAAGCACATTTATGAGGCGTAGAATTTCGAGGAATGCCGAGCAAAAAAAAAAAAATGTTGCGATGTTAGGTTCAAGAGGAAAGGGGAAATACTGAACGCGATGCAAAGACGTAGACAATTTTATTTAAAGGCTGCCATAACCACCGGTTCCATTACGATTGGCAGTTTCAGCGTCAATCGGCTTATCCGGAAAATGATATTAATCCATCTTAATGCTCTTAATGTTGAGTTTAAAATGAAGAAGAAATATATATTAAGTAATTCTTGAAGTATCAGCTATACGTCTATGTTTGCGTCATATTATTTTATTCTTGTTTTTGTTTCAGACGTTTGACTGCGGCCATATAAAAAATCTTTTTCAGTTCAAGTACCTAAATCCATATTAATGCACGTATATTCACTTCTATCGTCTCGTATGTATAATATTATATATCACTAACTTGTGAAATCATTCAAAGTGAAAATATTTCAAAACTTTTAAACTCTAACTTCTACGCCAATGAAAGATACTCGGCAGAAGTACACCGCATTAATATCTTAAATATGCCTCTGTTTTAAACATCTGTTTTGATAAAATATGGCTGTTTGTCTATATTAATTTTAAGAAGCAAGACCAGTTGAAAGGAAAGAGACTGTTTTCTGCCACATCACTTTTTAC
>NC_042998.1:58017054-58019554 GCF_006345805.1 Octopus sinensis | reverse complement strand
TACATGTATTTGTATTAGATTTTTTTCCGGAAAGTGTTATCTGAAATATAGTCTCTTTTAAACTGAGTTTCGTAACTAAGGAAGGAATTAACTGTTTTCACACCGCTGAAGGAAATTTATTTCTTCCGACTCACAGCCATCTTTCCATAGTTTTATAACAATATCCAAAAGTTGTTCATCAACACGTTTATTGAGTTCGGTGTGCATTTCTTCATTGTTATTCGATGCTCTAAGTTTAAGTAGCTCAATTTTTATTTTCATTTTCTCTAGCGCTAATTTCTCCTTAAGTTGTTTTTATTGTTCGGGTTCCTCTGGAATTGGTCTGATTTGTAGTTTATTTTTCTTTTGGAACTTGATAAAAAAATAATAATAATAAAGCAGAAATACATGAAAAGTAGAGGAACTCAACACCATTAATTCTGCCGCCTAAAGTACAAATCAAACTAATACCTGAGGAGCCCGAACAACAAAGACAACTTAGGGAGGAATTAGTACTTGAGACAGATAAAGTTGATGGGGATTCGACGATGACATTGATGGGGGTTTGATGTTTAGACTGTAAGTTGCAAATCAACGAAGGGAGGTAACCTGTGAAGAGAAGGCTATTTCAAGTTGTTTTGACGTGACTGGGGCAAGAATTGCGCATAGTGGATGAAATGGATTTTTGGAGATGTAATTACAAAATGAACGACAATAGAAAGACAGACGTGTGTGTTGGGTAGCCATGACTGCAGATAATATGGTATGAAGAATGTTGGTCTATTTGTGTTGGAATAATTACAGAAGTTTTCACACATGGCAGGTGTGTATATATATTCGCGAGGTGAGATTTTATTCGCACAAGCATACTCGCATATGTTCACACATGTAAATACATACATAAATACGCACACACACACATCATATATATATATATACATATATGTATGTATGTATGTATATGTGTATATATATGTGTGTGTATCTATATTTATATATATATATATATCTACACACACACACATATATATATATATGTATATTTACACATATATATATGTGTACATATACGTATATATAACATATATATACGTATACATGTGCACATAAAGCGAGAGAGAGAAGAACATATGTGTGTAGGTGTATACTTGAGTGATTCTATGTATGTATGCATGTTTATTGTAAGTATGTGCTTATAAAAGGACGTGTGAATGTCTACCTACATATATCATTTAAACTTTTAGGAAATGTATATTGCAAGGCTAATTCTGGATGAAATATGTGCCGCTACATTTTGAACTAAATGCGTAGAACTATAGATAAAATGAACCAACTTGTGATGTATTGGTTAGCAATTTTCCTTTGCATGAGCAGGAAAATTCATGGTTGATGTAGATTAGCAGTTATTTTTAGTTTTGAATTGCTTTATTTCAGGTAAGTTATATAACATATCCTACACTTCACAGTAACAACAATACATACATACATACATACATACATACATACATACATACATACATACATACATACATACATACATATATACATAAATACGTATGTATGTATATACATATGTATATGTATACGTGTGTGTGTGTATAAAGCAATACAGCGAGCGTAAGTAGAAAGGACCTAGATAAATTTATACATTTTGAAATTTTACTGTGAGTTAAATAAGAATGTAAAAGCATTCTTGATGTACAATCGATAGGTGAGTAAAGTAGTCTCGCGACGGACCGTTTCATAGTTTATTAATCACTTCTCGTGGAGGACGACGTGCCTGGTCTCGTTTCTCGATGAAGTGCATCGCCTGATCATACATAGGCATAGGAGTGGCTGTGTGGTAAGTAGCTTGCTTACGAACCACATGATTCCGGGTTCCGTCCAACTGTGTGGCACCTTGGTCAAGTGTCTTCTACTGTAGCCTCGGGCCGACCAAAGCCTTGTGAGTGGATTTGGGCAACATATATACACACACACACATACATATATATATATATATATATATATATATATATATATATATATATATATATATATATATATATATGTATTTATGTATGTATGTGTGTGTATATGTTTGTGTGTCTGTGTTTGTCACCCAAACATCGCTTGACAACCGATGCTAGTGTGTTTACGTCCTCGTAACTTAGCGGTTCGGCAAAAGAGACCGATAGAATAATTACTAGGCTTACAAAGAATAAGTCCTGGAGTCGATCTTCTCGACTAAAGGCGGTGCTCCAGCATGGTCACATGACTGAAACAAGTAAAAGAGTATATATATATATAAGGAGAGGGGGAGATATTATATGCACATCATATATACATACACATACGTATATATATAATCATATGCTTATACCTATATACATTCGCACAAACATAATGCATATATACATGCAAACACACCCGCCCACGCATGTACACACACGCACGCATACACACACACGCACTCCACAAAATGCCAGTTTTTCTCGGTGCATGGCGTAATGTATTATATACGACTTCAACATTCACTTAT
>NC_042998.1:57992054-58012054 GCF_006345805.1 Octopus sinensis | reverse complement strand
AAAAACAAAATAATGCAAACAAATTGACAGCGCAACAATTTGTCCAAAAGACAAATCCGAGAGTGACAATAATCGAAAAGACGCCACCCAAGAATAATGTCCCTTGACTCATTGATTCATTGTTTTATTCAGGTAAATTCACAAGAATCTCCGTGAAACATGCGAGGCTGTGTTTTCCAAAATGGATGCAAACACCTTCTTCCATGTGATTGGTTTGAAGAATTGCTAAGACACTAGGATACTTTCCTAATTTTCTTATCATGAAACTAATAGTAGCCTTAATTCACAGTCAAAGAAATTATATCCACGAATGCGGTGTTGAGTATTCATTTCCATCGTTCAATATTATGTGTCTATACACACACACACACACACACACACACACCATATATATATATATATATACCAATTAAGGACTGAACACGAAAAGTGGACAGTCAACATGCTAGATATAGACGTCAAATCGCCATTCACCACAAAAGATTATGTTCTCAGATCAAACTCAACACAAAACCATAGCAATAAACAAGTGAAAAATATACGAAATAAAATAATTACCCATGTACTAAATTAGTTTCAGCTGTTATTTTCCGCAAGGAAAACTGCAGCCATCATCAGCATGGTCCGTTATAAATGTAATTTGCTGGACTAGATGCAAACACGATACCGAAATATCGCGTGCATGGAGTTCAGCCTATTACATTTGAATATATCTTTCAAATGCCTTTACTTTGGCGCGTTGGAACCCGAGAAACTAGCCTACAGCTAATATTAGCAGCAGTTAATTTATCGGTTAGAGAACATATTTATTTATATAAAATTAATTAAGGGTAGAAATTGATATTTATCAATTAAGACCAGTGGTCTAGCATATTAAAAAAGAATCCGAAGATTAAAATATTTATATATACCAATTAAGGACTGAACACGAAAAGTGGACAGTCAACATGCTAGATATAGACGTCAAATCGCCATTCACCACAAAAGATTATGTTCTCAAATATATAAATTATATATAAATATATATAAATATATATATAAATATTTTAATCTTTGGATTCTTTTTTAATATGCTAGACCACTGGTCTTAATTGATAAATATCAATTTCTACCCTTAATTAATTTTATATATATATATATATATATATATATATATATATATACATACATACATATATATATAGGTGTAGGAGTGGTTTTATGGTAAGTAGCTTGCTTACCAACCACATGGTTTCGGGTTCAGTCCCAATGCGTAGCACCTTGGGAGAGTGTCTTCTACTATAGTCTCGGGCCGACCAAAGCCTTGTGAGTGGATTTGGTAGGCGGAAACTGAAAGAATCCCATCGTATATGTGTATATATATATATATATATATATATGTGTGTGTGTGTGTGTGTGTATGTGTGACTGTGTTTGTCCCCCCCAACATCTCTTGACAACCGATGTTGGTGTGTTTACTTCTCCGTCACTTAGCGGTTCGGCAAAAAGAGACCGATAGAATAATTACTAGGCTTACAAAGAACAAGTCCTGGGGTCAATTTTCTCGACTAAAGGCGGTGGTCCAGTATGGCCACAGTCAAATGACTGAAACAAATAAAAGAGTAAAAGTGTAAATAGTGATATATACATTTAATAGCTTGGACTAACGGGAATATGTGGATTAGTGTGTTGAGGTGTTGAGTCGAGCACTCGCACAGTTTGGACTACCTCGTATCATCCGCAGTCGGAGTATATTACCGTTGGATCTGTTTAGGAACTCCACAGAGTGAGCATGACGACAAATTGCTCTTAAGGTTACCTTCCAACCATAAGTTATACGAACTACGACCGAGAATGACTGTGAGGGCATGCACGAGCGAGAGTGTGTATACACATCCTAATCTAGCTAGCTAGCTAAACGACCTTTCGCCCCCTAAACATTACAGTTTGCATATATCACCCTTCCTTCTTCTAGTACCATTCTTCTGTCTCACACCTCAGTCTATCCCTGTCCATCCATTAGCCACCTCCCTACAATTTTTTTTTATCAGCAATTATTTGTTTATATTTGCAAGTGTTTGCAACTCATTGAAGAAAGATAATAGCAATTGAAAATGGTAGCGATGTTTCATTCCATAACCAGACAAACGTACAACAACATGGCAGCGAAAACTCCGGATCTTTAGTGAGACACAGCTTTACGTATGGATGTATTTGCTGAAACCCAGACGGCAAAATTGATGCAAGACAACATGCTGAACGGAGTCTCACCTATAATGAACAGTAGCAGGATGGGTTGAAACGATACTTGCACAAAGTAGAGATTAATACCAAATCCTCCTTCTAGTTACTGAAGAAACTATCTCTCTATATATAAACGGCAGTTTGTCTGTCTGTATGTCTGTGTGTCTGTCAGGTTGTACCCTCACCCTGACCACGGCTTTCAACCGATTCTGATGAAACTTGACACACATATAGCCCAATGTCATAATTCAAAACTAACTCAGCGAAAATTTTGAAAAGTTCCCCCAGTTCTAAAAAAATCGATAAATTCGACATGGGGTCGAGAATCTAAGCTTTTTATATGCAACACATTTTCTGTCTAGGGGACACAACTCAACAGCTAGGGACAGCTAGGAACATCGTATACACAGAAGTATTCGAGTGAAGAGAAGACATTGCAACCTACACATGCGTCTTCGTTCCCTAGAGGGAAAGGACTAGATTGGGATTAGACGTTGCCTACTAGGGGCTCTTACACACCCGGGCAACGCCGAGCTATGCTGCTAGTATATATATAAATATATTATAGATATAGGTTAAAGAATTATTATTTTAATTTATTAATTAACAAATTTTACCAAGTAGCTTCGCTATGGAAAGAAGTTACTCTCCGAGGAACAAGCCTGGGCAAGTTTGTTTATGGAAGACCAGCAGTCGTCCATGCATACCAGCCTCCCCTCTCCACGCCACCGATGTTATCGAAGGGAAAGGCATGTGGCTGAGCACTCCACAGACACGGGTACCTTTAATGTAGTTCTCGAGGAGATTCAGCCTGACACAGAGTGTGACAAGGCTGGCCCTTTGAAATACAGCCACAACTGCCGCTGCTGTTCTAACTGGAATTTTGGTAGGATACGCATTAGAGCACCCAGAACGCGTACCTATTCGTTTGGGTTACCTTGACCTAAACTCCTCATATCTAAAATATGTGCGTGTGTGTATGTGCGTGTGGGTGAGTGTGTCTGTTCATTCTGCTTGACAACCAGTATTTACATCCCCCTAACTTAGTGGTTCGACAAAAGTGGCCGAAAGAATAACAAAAAAATATCTGGAATCGATTCATTCGACTAAAAATTCTTCCAGCCGCGCCCCAGTTGGCCGTCTAATTACATACATACATACATACATACATACATGCATACATACATACATACATACATACATACATACATACATACGAATACATGTGTAGACGCGTGAGATGATTTTGTTTACAAATATTAGTTTTGGTACGGTGGGCAAGCGCAATACATACATACACACGCTCAAACAAACACGCTCACACACACCACACACACACACACACACACACACATATATATATATATATACATAGTGCATACATACATACGCACACATATATATTTATATCTATCTTTATATAGTATATTACACCATATGTATATAATGTATATATATATATATGAATGTATGCATGTATGTATATGCATGTATGTATATGCATGTGTGTATATGTATATATATATATATACTATATACAATATAGATAACATATGTACTTATGTACATACAGTCATACATACATATATATGTGTGTGTTTGTGTGTGTGTGTATGTGTGTGTGTGTGTGTGTGTGTGTGTAGATATATATATTACCATGATACTATTCTTAAACTCATTCTAAATAAAGTTTTATAAAATTCATACTTGCTCTGTAATAGTGGTAGTCATTATGTATGGTTCAATAAGCAGGTTTTTAAGTGGTTTTTGTATATGATTGCTTTACTGTTAAGAGATATACTAGCTGATTTTGATTTATAAATGTATATATTTTTATATGCAGTGCATGTTTAAGCAAATGTCCATTAATAAAGACTAGCGTGCAGACGGACCTTAATTAATGAAATACAGCGGTGAACACACAATGTTACATGTGATTATTTGCAGATATCAACGTCTGCTGACATTTCAAAAGTAGACTGACGCAACTCATTATATCGTTTCATTTGTGTGGAAGCTGTCTGTTACTGCCAACTTATTAATGTATTATTATTTTTCACTTAAGATTACAGCAAATTAATCGTTTATAGCAACTAACTATGCCATAAATACCAGAAGCAACAAAGGTTGTCTGATTTTCAAAGCGAACTGTTGTGGATCACTCTGTAGGTGGACTTAGCCAGGGGAAAATATGCTTGAGATCTTGAGATTTCTCTGCCCATAATCAACATAGTGATTGGATTGCATAATTAACCAGCAAAGAAAAAGAGTCAACTGCATCCGGATCAGGTACACCTGGTTCACTGACAGGTGTACCTGTCAAGTGGATTGTTGAAAACGTTCGTGGTGAGATTGCTGAGATGTAGTGTAACTCCAAATGAGTAGGAATACTTCTATGAGGTTTCTCCATCAGCTTGACTTCTATGACAGAGCAGCTAGATGCATAGCTTTTCTTCAACCAGCAGAAACGATAAATATTCATTTCAAATATATTATCAATTTACTTCCAACATATCTATGTATATATCTATATAGATATATGTATATTGCTATATTTACGAACATGTGTACATATATATATATATAGATAATATATATATATATAGATATATATTATATATTATATTTAATAATAATATATATACTCTACACATGCTATAACCATGAACACGCATACACATTCTCACATGTGTCTATATATATATATACATACATACATACATACATACACACACACACAAAACATATTTATATATATTTAGATTAAAAAGTCACATTCGATCACAGCACCAGTAACAGTTAAGCTTCGTGCAATGGCCATACTCGATAACGAGGGGCAGCCATAATAATATATGTATGTATGTATGTATGTATATATGTATGTATGTATGTATATATCTATGTATGTATATATCTATGTATGTATAATGTGTTTGAAGTGGTGTACAGATATCGTATATTAAGAAAAAGGAGGCAGTGAGTATTATAGATAATTCTTTATTAGCGCTTCGCTTCGTTTAACCGAAATCGTCAAGAAAAATTGAACCAAAATAATAAAACAGAATGTTTCATGGTTTTTTTCAATGAATCGAACGAAGAGCAGATGTTTTTTTTTTTCGTCTAGAAGAGGAGAAATTTCCGTTTTGTTTTTTGTTTTTTTTTTTGGAAACAGGGAGAAAGAGAGGAAGATAGGGAGCAGAGCAGAACAATCAAGAAAGAGAAAGAAAAAGGTGGGTACTTTTAGATGATGAATTTTTAAGTATAAATATATAGATATTTACATTAATAGGTTCAACCTACTCAGATTACAAACGACATATTCTCTCTCATTTGTTCTCTGTAAAAGCTGGACCTATAATTATAAATATCTGAAAGCCTTTGTGTGTGTGTATATATATGTATGTGTGTATGTGTATGTGTGCGTGTGCGTGTGTGCGTGTGTAGATAGAAAAGATAGATAGATAGATAGATAGATAGATAGATAGATAGATAGATAGATAGATAGATAGATAGATAGATAGATAGATAGATAGAATAGATAGATAGATATTTTCTTTATTAGCCACACAGGGCTCACACAGACGGACAGATTACAAGTAGAGCTTTTATTTTTGGAGAAAAAAAAAGTGGGGTAGGTTTTTCGATCAAAAGGGATCGTGAAAGGGAAAGAAAAAAAAAAAGAGAATAAAACGATCAATAGGGATTGTGTATCAAACTGTCATGATTTAAGTGTATAAAGGTCGACATAGAAAGTTGTGTAGTGGGAATCAATAAGGTTCCAATGGGAGGAAAAGCCTACGGAAAAGACCACGGTAACCTCGGTCAATATTGTTACATTTTACTACATTTGTTTGCAAGTAGGTAACCTCTGTTATAGAATATTTTCTTTATTAGCCACACAGGGCTGCACACAGATAGAACAAATTACAAGGTAGAGCTTTTCTTTTGAAGGTTAAAAAAAAAAAAATAATATAATAAAAAAAAAAATAAAATAAAATAAAAAAGGGGGGTCGATCAAAAGGGATCGTAAAAGGAGAGAAAGAGGAGACAAAAAAAGGGGGGGTTAAAAAAAGGGGGAGAGGAAAAAAATTGATCAATAGGGATCGTTATCACAGAAATGTCAATATGAAGTGTAAAGGGGAGGACAGGTGTGGTGTTACCCGTGGAAAGAAAAGCCTACGGAAAAGACCACGGTAACCTCGGTCAATGAAGTCACATGTTATATTTCTTTTTTTTTTTTTTGCAAATAAGCAACTCTCTGTATTAATTTTTACGGTTCATAGAATCATAGTCAAGGTGGCTTCGTCATTCATACGTGCCATCCTTGCTACATTCACCCATCTTTTTTTAAAATTCACTAGACAAACTTGCCTCTCTACTCTCACTTTTTTCTTCAAGTGATACTTGAAGAAGTGATGAGAGATTGACCAGAGGAAAGTGTTTGTCTCTAATCCTTTCAGACGCGTCCACCAGATACATTCTTTCGCCATAGCCACAAGTATGATAAAAAAGCTCTTCCTTCCCGTTTGAAGGAAGGAGGCGTGACGATATTAACGATAGACTCGGCTGATAAACCGACACGTCCCACACGTGACAGCAGTCGTTCGACATAAGCCCACAGGTGGAAATTGCTGGACACTGCACGATTGCGTGCAGAGCGGTTTCGTCGCTCTGCCCGCATCTCGGGCAGGTCGGCCCCGTGTTTCTCGAGCCATGCCTATAGAGCTTATCCCGAACGGGTAGCGCTTCTCGGTAGCACCGCCAGGCCAGGGATCTCTGGAAGTTGTCCATAGGTCCCGGGCCGAAAGTCGTTTGAAACAGGCGGGTCAGGTATTCCTCGTCGACGCCCAGGTTTGCCCCGAGCTCGTCGTCGTACCTCCCCTCCACTAATCCCCTATAGAATGCTTTGGTTGTGTTGAAGTCACTCAAGGTCGACCCGGGACGGCAGAGTTGCTTGAGAGCAACGCGACACTCGCGGTGCCAATCGCCCTTCTTCGGCCTCTTTTTGATCCACGACTGTAGTTCGGTCATGGAGACGAGTTGCGGGAATGCGTGCCTCACAAACGGCGACCACACCTGTTCACCGTCGTCTACATAGAGCCGGAGATGTCGCAGTCTCAGCGCGTGTCTGCGCATCATCAACCACGGCATGCCCAGGCCTTTCTTTTAACGGGTGTTGACAGCAAATGGATCGCCTGACCATCGGGACGCATCCTTTCCACAAGAAGCGGAAGAGGATGCGTTCTAGTTTGGTGATGGTAGGGTCGGGACAAGTACGACGGTCCGGTAGTAGATGATGGACGCGATGTACGCGTTCACCACCACCTCGCCCGACCTTTTAGGGACAGTTTTCCTCTCGGCCCATTGCTGGGCGAGAGTGACCACCCTACTCGTTATCTCGTTCCAGTTCTTCTCCATTGGAGGTCCGGACCGAACCAGACCCCGAGCAACTCAACCGGGCCGTCTGTCCAGCGTCCCACGACGGAGGTACTGGTGGACGGCATGGGCTTGCTTCTCCAGGTGCCGAGCCGCAAGCCCACTGACTTTTCCCGGTTGATTTTTGCTCCTGTCACCGCTTCGTAGTCTTTCAGTGTCTCGCCGACCCGCTCGATGTGCTCGTGGCTTGACACTATGACGGTGACGTCGTCCGCGTATGCAGACACGCTCGTCCCGCATCCTAATTCTCGCGGGATGCCCCTCAGAGTCGCCAGCTTCCGCAGTAGTGGCTCAAGAGTCTGTTATAGATAGATAGATAGGTAGATAGATAGCAGAGGGACAGAAGGTGGGAGGAGAGACGGACGGATGGACAAATACTCACATATACATTTATACGCATCGCGTATAATGGACACATTTATATATACGACTAATTAAATGTACACGTCCTAATGAGAAAGCGTATACCCTCACACATACTAAAGAGATGAGCGTTAGCATACAATGAACAAACATATTCACAATTTGCTCGACACAGATTTTCTTTCATGTACATTATTGAAAGATTATTATAAAGAAATAGAATGGTTGTATACTGTCAATCTATACAACCATTCTATCGCCCCACCACCGTACATATCTCTTCGAGAGATTTAGAAATTCAATATTTCTTATATAAAGAAATACTTATACATTAACATTAGTCCACATCAAATTATTGATTGTTATCCAGTCATTAATCCCAGACAAACGTACTCACGCTCACACACACACACATATATGTTTTTACGTAAATATGAGCATATATATATATATGTATACGTGTATATATATATATATATGCCAGCGTGTACAGGGGCGATAATACATGTAGATGCATGTATATGTGGGTGCGCATGTGTGCATATACATACGAGTAAGAGTTGTATGTGTGGATGTTGATATGTATAAACATCTGTATAAATATATATGCATACATGTCTAATATTTAGATATGTATACATCTTCACATATATTTTCTTATATTACTAAGTACCGACCTGCCAAACCATCTAATTTCCTAAATTCCTAAATTCTTAATTCATTACTACTAACCCTCTCTCTGCCCCATCACTTTGAGTCTATCACTACAGATTTGCTACTCCTTTACTTTTATTACCCCCACCTCATTCTTTCTATCTTCTTACACTCTAATACCTTTCTCTCCCTATCACCCTTTATCTCCCCACTCCTACTTTCAAATTATTTCCACTGACCACTAACTGGTACATTTTTCCTTGTCTATATCTTTGTTTTTCCTTTTTCTTTTTTCTTTCTTTCCTTTATTCATCTCTTCATGCTTTTTATTTTTTTATTATATTATATTATTATTCTATTATTTTTCTTCTTACTTTCTTCTTATTCTCTCTTTTTTGTATTTTCTCTTCTTTTACTCTTTCTTCATTCCTCTCTACCTGTTTTCGATTTGACCCTATTAATACACTCCCTATTTTTAGCTCACTTTAAATAAAACCGTTGATTCAATAACACTGTGTATAAACTCTATACTTGGAATGACCAATTTTATATACTATTGGATTGGAATCTTATATGTATACAATTCTGCCTAAAAAATGGATCTAGAAATGCAATATCCGTACATATGTCACATCTATTTTCTTTTATTTCCTCCACCTCACTCTCTATTTTTATATATTATCTAAATTAACTATTTCTTAACCATCCTCTCACACCGTCTCCGATGAAGGGATATAATAAATATCTTGGAAACAGCTGTAAGACCTTTTATCTATAAATGTTCTAAAATCTACACAGCCTTAGATTTTTATCTCGTTACGAAAATAAATATATATATATATTATATATATATATATATATTATATATATATATATACACACATGCATACATACATACATTCATACATACATACTAAGATCCATCATGCATCAGTCCTTCGCGTGTGAGATGTTGTGCAACTGGTTATGATGCATCATTCACTGCAGATGTGCTTCGTCAGGTGACTCCTCAAAGGTATCATGCTCATTAAACTCGGTTTCCCTTATTTCGATTGCCTGTAGCTGATAGCGTACAGGGAAGATCCAGATTTAGAAGACGAAAACTGTTTCATACATACCAAGTGGCTACTTAGCAAGGCTGAACCACGAGTATAACACGCTTAGGTTTTTATTCTCATCAGAAGAACTTCCACCAAGACCATAAGTTTAACAGGAGCAATGATAGGTGTTTATTTGCAGATCCTTCTGATGTTCCTTGAATGATGTACACTAAATTGTTAGAAACAGTGATGGTTTTAGAAACTTTGATGGTTTTAGGAGTGGTGGATAACAAACATCAAGTCATGCCACCTCACATCTTTCTCCAGGGTCTTAGAATTAATTGCTGCTGAATACACTGAGGTGATGGAGAGAGTTGTTAAGCCCTGAATGGATGAAGTACGCAGTAAAATGCTATATGTGTTTCAACAAGTCTCAGCAGTTACTCACAAAGGCCACTTAACTCATTAGTTTTTTCCAATGGGACACTAATCAATATTCTTCTGATATGAAGCTTCACGAAAGGTTGTCGTTGTCCGAAAGGAATAAGAAACACTTAGAGACGGCTTGTCAGTTATTCCGGTCCTGCATTGAAGCAGTCATCGTAGTTGAAAGGGGATTTGTGGAATAGTATAAGAAAAAGAATCGAGAAAAAGCGAAGAAATTTGTTTTGCATTAAAATACGTTTGATTGCTTTAGATTAGAGTTGTTTTATTAAATTACCAAATATGTTCTCAAATACATCTCGCACTATGATACATAGATACACACACACACACAACTATATAGGTATATAGATAGGTAGGTAGATAAATAGATAGGGAGAGTTTAAGAAAAAAACAAAAGACGAAGACAGGTGGTGTACAAAAAAAAACAGATGTATTAGTATAGCGCTCAGGAATAGAAAAAGTCTTTTACGTTTCGAGCCTACGCTCTTCTACAGAAAGGGACACAGAAAAACAAGGAGAGAAACATAGTTAGATAGATAGATACATAAATACACACACACATACATACATACATACATACATACATACATACATACATACATACATACATACATACATACATAGACGCAAACATATATATAAGCATAACGATAGAATTATGGCCCATTTCCTCTCAGTTTTCGTACAACTTTCTTAAAAATATACGCCTTGTTGCAGAAATTACAGGCACGTTTCAGATGTTACAGATTACAATTCAGTTGGATAAGTGGGATTTTATCTTTTCAGTTTATTCTTCGTTTTTTCCGGAACATCTACCATTCTTCTAACCGGACTTTTTTAAAAGCGTTATTTTTCAATGAAATTTTCTTCAGATACATTTTCTCGCGTGTAGAGTACGATTGTTTTGTTGAAATTTTATTTATATATACTTACAATATTTTATTGAATCTGAAAAGACTTTACAAGATGTTACTCAGAGTTTCGCGTAAATATTCATCAAACAGTCGTGAGTATTTAGAACAAAGGAAATATTAAAAATATTTGTATTTATGCTTAAAAACTCCCCTCTACTGTTGCTCATCGATACTATTTTTCCACCTTGTTTTGCATCCATCAGCTCTAATGCACACACACACACACACACGCACACACACACACATACACACACACACACAAACACATACATACACACACACACACACACACACACACACACACACATATATATTCATTATAGCATTCTATACAACAACACGAGGAAAACGTTTGATAAACCTGCAAAACAAGATAATCTGAAGGAATTAAAGGAGATTTGTCCAAGCTTTACGATAAGTGAATGTCTTTTTTTTCGAGAAGATGAGAAATTAATTAACACAACATATGAATGAGGTTAGTAGAACAATTATATAGAATAACAAATTCAATATTTTCAAATACACTTGGGAACAATATGAAAAAGACGAAATACAGATGAAAATATTGCAACATCAGCATATTTAATTAAAAGCTGAATTGGCCTCTAACGGATTAAAGATTTCTACCGTACGCTAATTCATACTTTGGAGCATATATAAAACCAACAATAATTCAGTAAATATATGGCCAAAAACACCATTAACTCTTGTTCGACAATTACAGATAAAGATCAATTCTCGAAGAACCTGAATAATAAAGACGACCAAGAGAAAATGTGAGGTGAAATGGAAATAGAATTAAGAGCTTCAAACAACGAACGAAATTTTAAAGCAACTGACAACGAAATGCATATTAAATCTTGTAAAACGTTTGTGGGATTAGTTGTAGACAATGTTTCAAAGGTTTGAAGGAGTAACACAAAAGAGAAGAACTGTGGTTCCTTTAACACTTGAAAACAAGACTGGATCCATAAATATAAGTCGAATTAAAAGATAAATCGAACTTCGAGGAAACTCATTTCACGAAAGTTTACACAGGAGTATCTAAACAGTCCCTAAGAAAGATCCTTCGAATCAAATCGAAAACAGAACACCAAATTTTGAATTAATTGGTTTACAAGCTTAAATAGGAATATCTCACAAATTAGAAGTGCACCAAGATTAAATGATTAGCAAGTTAGAAAAAATAATTTTTTTTTGTTTTTTAGAAAAGCAACGAAAGAACTAACTTTGAACCTCGTCCAAGGATAATAGAACGCAATTGATTATCGCTCTTCAAACCACACTAATTGAGCGAGATATATTCATAATTCAAACAAACTTATTATAAACATATTTTAGACAGACCCAGAAGAATACAGACACAAAGAAATAAAATCAAAAATAATAAAAGTAATAAATTTATCAAAAAAAAAGCACATTAACTACACATCAAAACAGAAGGGAACAAATTTTTCTAAATCCTCGGAAATCTAATTACAATGAAATTAAATACAGTATTTCACAATTCTGTAGAAAATTGCGGCTCATATAAGAATTGTTTCACCAAAATATCAATCATAAATCGCTTGTTAGAAAGCAGGTTGTAATAAAACTCCTGATTATATTAACTGAATTTTGAGTATTCCATTACAATATCAGACATAAACAAAGAATTAAATGAAACTTCAATACTGCAGAATGGGAAACCATGACTGAACAGAAAAATGATAGCGGAACGACAATTAAAGAAGCCAATAAATGAAGTTCTGTTATAGCGATTGATAGTATGTATTATAAAAGTTGTTTTATCAGTGTTAGAAAACAATATACATTTTACGAAAAGGTGAAAAGTTGCAATCAGCAGAATATAATAATCTTTCTTGCAATCGTGTTACACTTCCACGTAACCGAATTAACTGATAAAAATGAAATTATATCACTAACTCTTAATGTATATCTAGTTTATTTTATCGATGCCTTATCAAAAATGCACGAGAGCAATATTATAAATGAAGCACGCAAAAAATCGAAAAGTATTTGGATTAATATTTTATCACAAGCTGATTTGAAATTAAGAGCAATAATAGAGGATCCAATATGAGAAATTCATCGGGAAGTAACTTTTCATGTATCTTATTGAAACCATTTCTTAGACTCATTAATTTTTTTTTAATACGTCTTAGATATATTGAGACACCTTCCGGAAACAGCACACGTTCTATCTTTTAATGTATAGAATTAACATATAAACAAGCTGAACAGAAGGTATACAAATTGTATGCAGATATTTTTTTCGGCTGAATGATTAGATATTACTGAGAAATTTATTGAAGGATTGAAATTTGTTCAATAGAATTGCTTTTTTTTGAGGTGGGGGTATTAATATCACGTCAAACATTTGGAATCGCAACCTGAACCAACGTTGCCCCGAGCTACCCAATTTTATTATGGGATATTTAGAAATTACATGAATTAAGAATCGCTACAAAATATGGTAACTCTTTCGATCAATATATGAAAGACAACAGGAAAACTTTCAATGCGATTGCTTTGTTATTGAAATAAAATAATACAGAAATTAAAGGAATTTAAAATGTTGCCTCAGTAGTGTAGAGGGATGGGTGCAGTGTGCAGACCACTTATAATGGCCAAATTATATACATGTTTCAGGAAGGGGCTTCCAATTTCGCTAGCATCGACAATAATGGAATATTATCAAGAGAAATACCATCTTTATAAATTGTAATAATGAAAGTCAATAACGAACTGACATAGATGTATGATAAAAACTGATTCAGAACAATATCTACTCTTTCCATAGTGTAACAGGAAATACATTACTATACACATCTCATTAAATTTATCAAAAGTATTTATATTTATGTCCTATATCAAACAGTACCCGTGATATACAACTCCAAGAAACTAAGAATATGTTCATCAACAGTATTATTTGCTATTCTTTATGGATAATGTGACAAGATAAGCCAAGGCAATTGATGTTTATGCACGAAGACCAACAGAACAGCATAACATAGCTGAATTGATAATATGAGCATATATTTCTTTACTAATTTTAGAAACAGCGAAATTTATATTTTTCAAAACTTAATCACAATGAATAGGCAAGAAAGATGCTAATTTTATCGATGCAAACCATCGCGAAAATAAGATGTCAATCAAAATCCTTCAATAGACTGTTAGTAAATGACATTATGTTCAACGGCAACGGAACCACCAGCTAAAATATGGAGGGAACTCACTGTGTTATCCAAAGGATTAGAATTCCATTGTGAATAAGATCATACTTCAAAGTAAAGAAAGGAAAAAATTTACTTACGCTTCCGGAAATCTAATTTACATAATAATATATTCATAATGTGGAGAAAATTATATTGGACAAACGAGAAAGATTACTAGGAAACGAATGACGATGAAAGATGAGTACATGTATGATTTCCCTGTTACAAATGTTTCTTAGTGCACATACAAATCCGTTGCTGATTTGTATGTTCACTGATCAAATTTAGAACCAAATATACAGGTGTATTAACGGATCATTTGATAAAAGAAGAATCAATAAGGAGATTCCATTTACTGGAAAATATCAGCCGTGTTCAATTATGAATGATTTATCAAAATTGACACTTTATTATGCTTTTACTCTTTTACTTGCTTCAGTCATTTGACTCTAGCCATACTGGAGCACCGCCTTTAGTCGAGCAAATCGACCCCAGGACTTATTCTTTGTAAGCCAAGTACTTATTCTATCGATCTCTTTTGACGAACCGCTAAGTTACAGAGACGTAAACACACCAGCAGCAGTTTTGAAGCGATGTTGGGGGAACAAACACAGACACATAAACATACACACACACATATATAAACATATACACGACGGGCTTCTTTTAGTTTCCGTCTAGCAAATCCACTCACAAGTCTTTGGTCGGCCCGAGGCTATAGTAGAAGACACTTGCCCAAGGTACCACGCAGTGGGGCTGAACCCGGACCCATGCAATCTACTTATTACACAACCACTCCTACGTCTACATATTATTAACTACACATATCATTATATATTATTAACTATGATAAGAATAGCACTGATAATAGTATCTAAGCAACGTTAAATATTACATTTCGCACCTCAACTGGCGCTATGTTATGCATATATAAAATCCTAACAACATTGTGAATTGCAGAATCAAAATTACACGTACATACCTAAAAACGTTACAGCAGAGAATTTTATGAAGGATACGTAAACACATCAATTTTATCAAGTTTCATGGGAATGATTTTGGTGCATTTTCTTGTTACATATTTATAAATTCCATCCTAGAATTATTGTTGTTATTATATTTATCCTACATTCCATCGGTATAACCATGATGCAACCCCGAAAATTTGACACACTAGACAATATCGTTAGACGGTAAGCGGCATAATGGAATACGAGATATCTTTGCATACCCTTAACGTTACCATAAACAAATTTAAAAGATATTTATAGAGAGCATTAGTAGTCTCCCTACCCCACTAACTTCAGCCTACTACTTTTCCTATAATACATTCAAATATGTCTAAGTTAAATTCCTCAAAATGAGGATGGATTTATGGCTTTGACATTTGCACTACCCCTTCCTCTATTTATAAATATAAAAAAAATCTTGTTTATCTCCATTGAACCACGAATAGAACCCCCTCCCCACTGATGGATCTAAATAACAAAGTGAACTCAGGGATAAAAAATTTACAGATGGAGAAGAAAATACTACCACCATGTTCTAAATGATGAAATTAACCTCTCTGGATATATATATATATATATATATATATACATATCACCGTGACCGACCAGGCTATCAGATGTTGCTACACATCGCTGATCACAATGCGCTTCGCATTGTTTTAGCCTTCGAATGACGCCACCCCGCTGGCTAAGCGAGCAGGCCATATACATATATATATATGTATTTATATATATACGTCCATCTGTAGGACTTATTTAGCATTACCTGAGACTTTGGGTCTCAGTGTCACCATTACCTCTCATAACCCCCCTCTCTCTCTCTCTCCCTCTCTCTCTCTATATATATATATTATATATATAAAAAATTAAGCAATAACTCTTAAAGTTGGCAAATGCAAATATCTCGGATGAACTTGGATCAGTCACGGTAGCTCAATAAAGGAGATAAAAGTATGGCTTTTCACATTTAAGTAACTTTATACTTTTAAAATATTAAGGCTCCAAGCTCAGTAAATAAGAATGAAAATATATTTTTTTAAACTTTGAATATATCTCAAATATATTATAAAACATTTGAAGATCCATTCTTGGCATATTTTATATATATATATATATATATATATTATAGATATATATATATATATATATATATATATATATATATATATAAAACCACATTCTTTTGCTTTGAAAGATAACGTTTTTAAACATGAAATATAAATCTACAAAAAGCTCTTGCTCAATATTTATGGTACTACCTCGTTTCATTATTTCAAAACAGTAACTGAATGTTTTTTTATGTAACATAACGCAAGTTTTGGCAAGCGAGATAGCTTTTAGGAGTTGATGCAAATTAGAAAGTTACGTTAGGAAAGCCTGAAGTGATGCATTATTCAACGTCTTTGCCAGGAAAAACTTTCTATGTTAGTTCATACAAGTTATAGAGACTTCAGCTTAATAAGCAGGAGAGCAAGAGAGCATCCTTCTTATTAACTAGTACAACAGGATTTAAAATGTCCCTCACCTGGTGTTTATTTCTGCCATGTACCACCAGACATTTACCCTCGTAGTTCAATGATCTTGAACAATCTGGAACACCAGCTCTTCTTTTATCTGTAGCTGCACCATTCTTTCACATGAATCATTCGGCTCCCAATTATATGTATAATTTGTGTTTTTTCTTATCACGTGTATGCCTTGTGTTTATCTGTATATTTGCCTCAAGTGCCAAATCGTATTGTTACAAGATGCTAAATATCCATTCAGCTATGCTAAATTAACAGCGTCCAAACAATCCCGACCCAATCGTATTATTCCATTGTCATCACAACCTCTTTTTCCAGTTGTAATGAAACGTTTAAGCAGTTATATGAATAGAGTAATGGTTCGATTGAGCCTGCTCAGCGCTGTGTTGAATGCATTGAAACTATGTGCTGATTCTAATAACACAAATGTCTATTTGCACCAGCACTTTCAATTTTAGTTGTAAACCAACATCAAATATTCGTATATTGGTTATAATGATAAGTTAGACGTAAATATAATGAAAGAGATTAGTGCTACGTTTTATGAGACGGCTGTTATATTTATACTGTATGGATTTTATTGAAATCATTCAGTGATGATTCTTATATCTCAGTTCAATGATGGCTGTAATGACAGTTTAGAGGCGGTCGAATTAATACAACTCAGTGTTGCTTATAATGACGCAGCAGACAGGTAGTTTTAAGGATATATTAGTGACGGTTATAACTCAGTTTTGATTATTATGAAACATATTTGCAAAAGCAGCACAATTATTTATAACAGATGAATTACTGAATTAAAAAAAAAAAATATTTTTATTATTTCGAACATGTGCGTGAAAATTTCCCAAATATTACTTGGATCTAAATCATTATGTATGTGTGTGTGTGCTTGTTTGTTTGTGTGTGTGCTTGTTTGCTTGTGTGTGTGTGTGTGTGTGTGTGTGTGTGTGTGTGTGTGTATGAATGTATGTTTCATTCAACCACGATAGTAGTTGAATAGTGTTCTTAAGACCACAATTTACTCACACGCATCATATTTCAGAGTTTGACGTTAATTTAGTTTTTAACCAAATTGAAAATTGTTATCATTATTGAAGAGGACTTGTCCCTAGCTATATTTTGGTATACAAAATTGAAATTTGGTCCAGTAGAAAAAAGTTTACATTAAAATTTGTAGCAACGTTATAGGTGAGTAAGCAACGCCTCTAATCAAGTTTAGATCTGAATAACTTTTTCTTTTATTTTGAAAGTAAAATATATTTATCTTATCTTGAATTATAGAAGAAAGCATGAGGAATTTCATGGTTTTGGTCCCGTGCAACAAATAATTGTATCATCATGAAAAAAACATAAGTAAGGCAACAACTTGAATTTAAGTATAATTAACTATTTTTTAATAGTAGAAACGAACTATATTTTAATCAAGCTTAAATACTCATTTCGAGGAACTTCATGGTATCAATCACATGCAATGAAGTTTTAAAAGAAAAAAGTCATGAGTGTTTGTTTCTCAATTTTGAGGGTGATAATATAGTTCTATACTTTTTATGAATATAGTTCTTATAAGGGGACTTTTAATATATGTCACCGGCATCATTGAGGTAAGGAAAAAATATCAAATCACACCGCTAACCTGGAATTACTTTAATTACACCAGCTTAAGTGACAGACAAATTTCAATAAGTTAAACCTTAAATCATTAATTGACACATTATTAATTAACAAAATAACATAACCTGGGGAAAACATGGATTATATGCAAAAATACGAGCAAGGGAATTAATATTCTTAAGATTATAAACCTGGAAAAGTTGAGAACAAGTTATTACATCTGATAGAATACAGAACAAGCAAATTTCATTTCTACATCGTATTGTCACGTATGATGAAAAATGGATTCTTTTCAACAATAGTGGTTGGATAGAGACAAAGTGACAAAACAATCCAAAAAAGCATATTCACCAAAAAAAAAGCTAATGATGTATGTTTGGTGGTCCAGCGTTGGTGTCATCCACTGCAGCTTTATGAGACCTGGTAAGTCTATTACAGCGGATGCATACATCAACCAACTGGATGAAATGATGAGGGAACTTGCAATTAAACAACCGAGATTAGTCAATAGAAACCTCCAATTCTCTTGCAAGACAATACTCGACCACATGATGCACAAAGAAGGCTGCTCAAGTTACAGGAACTGAACTTAGAAGTACTCTGTCGTCCACCATATTCAACAGACCTTGTTCCAACTGACTATCACGCTTTCCAGGCAATACGCATCTTTTTGTAAAGAAAAAATTCAAATCTGAAAAAGATGCCAAGCACTCTTTCGTGATTTCATCATCTCTTACTCTCCAGAATTCCTCGCTGCTGGCATAATAATTTACCGATAAAATGGCAAAATTGTGATGATAATTTGGGTGCATACGTTGATGAACAGCATTGTTTTTTGTTGAGATAAAGTAAAATAAATTCTCCGATCAAAATTGAACATTTTATACTTAGTCATGCACAGTAGCCACTGAAACGATGGACTTGTATGCTGGAACGTTGTTCTGATGAAAGTAGAGACCTTTTTCTAGGCGTTTGGTCTTGATAGCCTTTCGTAATTGTCACAGCAAGTTGGCATAGTATTTTCTGTTGATACTGTGGCTTTTTTGAGGAAAGTCAATAAACACAATTCCTTCTGCATCTCACGAAACTCCCTGCAGATGAAACAAGCTTGGTCTTTCTTTCGTGCAGATGAAGCGGAAGTGTTCACACTGCAAGGATTGCCTCTTAGACTCTGGCTCAAAGTGAAGAAGCCAACACTCATCCCGGTTTAGTAATGTACAATAAAACCAACTGGAACTGTCCGAAACAATTTCAAATTTTCCTGTGATGTGATCAGCCTGATACGCCTTTGATCGGATGTCCGAAGACGTGGCAAGTTCATACCAAGTTCATTGTACAAAATATACGCGTATCTTTCACGGGATATGCTAATAACATTGGCTATTTGATTTAAAGTTAACCACTTACCTTTATCACCATGCTGGGAACACGATCAACGTTCTCCTCGGTGGTGAAACTGCAGGACGAGCAGACTTTGGATCATCTTCAATATTCTCCGTCCCACTCCTAAATTCAGCTGTCCCCTTTGCACTAGTGATAAAGACGGGGC
>NC_042998.1:57919554-57987054 GCF_006345805.1 Octopus sinensis | reverse complement strand
AGATAGATAGATAGATAGATAGATAGATAGATACACATGATCCTATGGTTGAGGAAGACAAAGTGAAGAATTGAATCAATAAATGTTGTATGCTGCTATATTAGTAACAAAATCTTGAGGGAGGAAACTCATTATATCTATTTCTAGAAGGACATATTAGCATACACACACGCAAACTTATATATATATTAAAAATAAAGGGTAAAATCAATAATAATTTTACCAGGTAGCCAATGCGGAAATAAATACCTTATAGGTAGATATTACAAAATATTTTATAATTATATACACAATTATAACAAGGGATCGGCTTTATGCCTCACCACGCACGGTAAGAAATAGACGCTAAAGTCCTTTTTACTACCTTAAAATCTCCGAAAATAACATACTTTATTAGGCGCAGGATTGGCTGTGTAGTAAGTAGCTTGTTTACCAACCACGTGGTTCCGGGTTCAGTCCCACTGCATGGCACCTTGGGCAAGTGTCTTCTACTATAGCCTCAGGCCGACCAAAGCCTTGTGAGTGGATTTGGTAGACGGAAACTGAAAGAAGCCTGTCGTATATATATATATATGCGTGTGTGTGTTTGTGCGTCTGTGTTTGTCCCCCTAGCATTGCTTGACAACCGATGCTGGTGTGTTCATGTCCCCGTTACTTAGCAGTTCGGCAAAAGAGACCGATAGAACAAGTACTGGGCTTACAAAAGAATAAGTCTCGGGGTCGAGTTGCTCGATTAAAGGCTGTGCTCCAGCATGGCCGCAGTCAAATGACTGAAACAAAGTAAAAGAGTAAAAGAGTATTGTAGGCAAGCAAAAGAAAAATAATGAATCAATAAGGCGGATTAACTATGGACGCGTTTCGAACGTAAAGTAAAAGATAATTTTTCTTATTTTTACTCCTCAGCAAAATATGAATTATACTCGGCGGTATAGTTTTACGAGTGTGGATAGATATCGGACATACGATGACACTAATCGCGTGCATATTTTGAAATACTCATGAATTTATATGAAATACTATGCTGAAGAGTAACAGTAAGTAAAATTATCTGTTACTTTAAGTTCGAAACGCGTCCATAGTTAATCAGCCTTATTCATTCATTAGTTTCCTTTTGCTTGCCTACATTAAGTGTGTTTTTCATGGATATGTTAAGGTAGTAAAAGAGACTTTAGCGTCTATTTCTTACGGTGAGTGGTGAGGCATAAAGTCGACCCCTTGTCATAATTATGTATATAATTATAATATATATGTGGAGGCGCAATGTCACAGTGGTTAGAGCAGCGGACTCGCGGTTTCGATTCCCAGACCGGGCGTTGTGTGTGTTTATTGAGCGAAAACATTTTCACTCTCTGTGTTTTAGCTTTGTTGCTATGGCAACAGTTCGGATACTTATTGATCAGATCACGTCTCTCTCTCTCTCTCTCTCTCTCTCTCTCTCTCTCTCTCTCTCTCTCTATATATATATATATATATATATATATATATATAGGGCATGCCATTTGAAGTTGCCGTTCCGTATACGTTATATTTTATGTTCCATTTTTTTACATTTATCATACCGGATTCATCTGTGTCTCTTCAGGCCTATGTAAATTTTGCGCGGAAGTATATAATCTTGTGGTATTTAAAACTCCCACACGCGCGCGCGCGCGCACGTATGTATTTATGTATGTATGTAGGTATGTATGTATTTATGCGTGTGTATATGCATCTGTGTCGTGTGTGTTTTTGTGTGCATTAGTGATACTCTGCAGCTAAATTCAGGACATGAGAAATGTCGATGTTTTTGAATAGATAAAACAGAAAACAATATAGCAATTATGAGTAAGAAATATAGAGTAGATAGTATCGTTAGAGAAATCAATATGTTAGGTGAAGAGACGTTCACACTAACGAGGGTGGTGGGAGATGAAAAAAAACAAACAAAATATACAAAAGAAGAAGTCAGCTTATATGTAGATTCACAGTTACAAATATAGAAATTAAATTACTTATACGTAGGTTGGCACCTAAAATATAGAGAACTACCAACTAAATATAGACTGACTGTGAGATCGAAAAAATATTCAATGAAAAACTATACAAAAATCAACTGAGAAACAATCTGCATTTGAATTAATATATAATAGGGTAAAAATAATCGAATAAATGAATAAATAAATAAATTGATAAATAAAAATAACGAGTTTTAAATCAATTGTTATTTAAAAAAAAAAACTCAGTATTTTGGCGGGGTAAAGAGAAAAATGACTGAGTAGTACTTAATTTGACATAAAATACGCGAGAATAATACGTAAATGAAACAGCTGCAAATGTGTGATTTTAGCAGCTAATGTATGAAAATAACGCATAATGTATTAAATGAATAATTGAACGACAAAAAAAATGTGAGAAAGATTTTATTTACACATCGCACAAACGGTCTTAACAGAAGGCAGTAACATGAATAACAGGCTATTTACGAAAAATTCATTAAATATATCTATTAAGTACCCAATTAAGTTGTCTATTTAGTACTAGCAATGAAGTTAAAAAAAGATACGAATCCCGATGGGCATAAATGCAATAGCTTCCTCCATACTTATTGACAGCAAAGAGAAATAAATTTGATTAAGAAATGTACAAGAAGTGTTTCCAGTATAATTTCTGTTTCTTAAACTGCCTTTGTGTAATTAATGATGATGTACTTTAAGACAAAGTTATTTAAATAGATGTGCCCAACGGAACTTGAGGTAAGCAAAATAACAATGAATTCGCTAGATACATGCACTGAAAAAAAAATTGGATGAATGAAAGTATTTCTGAGTATGAATACGAAACGGGAACAAATATGGGTGATATCTGTAGAAATAACTGTCAAATGTTTCTCAAACCACATATTATCATCTGTATATATTTAACAGCAATGCACAATGTGCCAAGGAAAACTGGAACTTAACATTTAAAAACACGTACATACATACATACATATGCATCGTGTATTCATAAATATACGTACATATATACGTACACACACATGCACACTGACACACACACACACTGACACACATACACACATATACATAAGTGTATATATATATATATGTATGTATGTATATATGTATGTATGTATGTATGTGTGTGTGTATGTATGTATGTATGTAAGTATGAATATATACATGATAGATCGGTAGCCACTACTCATTCTTTATTTTCTTTCCTTGTTTCTTTCTGTGTTCCTTTCTCTGGAAGAGGGTAGGCTGGAAAGGTTAAAGACTTTTTCACTTCCCGAGCGTTATATAATACATCTGTTTGTTGTCTGCACCACCTGTCTTCGTTTTTTTTGTGAGTTCTCCATGTGCATATATGTATATATACATAAATTGTACATGCAATAAACAATAGTTTTAAAAAGACGAGGGATCAAAGGTTTAACGAATATTGAAATAGCTTAACGCTTAAGAGAACTGATAATACTCTAAATGTTTCGGACTTTAGCCCTCCATCAGAAGAAAGAGAAATTAGGAAATGAGAGGAATCTTCACCAAATGAGAAAAAAATGTAAAACAGTAAAACAAACTGGCGTAAGACAGAAAACAGCTGAGAATGCGATCTATGGCGGAATTATGGAGGAAGGGCTGATGTGTAATTATTGGAGTATATACATGTTTAGAGATATCATATATGTGTTTGTGTGTGTGTGTGTGAGAGAGAGAGAGAGAGAGAGAGTGAGTGTGGGGGGGGAGGCTTAGAAAAATATTGGGAAGAATGGAGACGTAGATTAGTTGTTGGCTGTGTGTGAAGAAAGAGTCGTTGTGAGGAGGTGGAAGAGCAAGTGAATTCGATGCAAAATGGAAGGCAAGTGGAATATGGAGAGTAAAATAGAATTGTGTTCAAAGGTATGAATGTGAGACAGTGTTCCAAGGAGGAAAGTATGAAGAAACAAGCAAAAGTGAAAGAAAAAGTGAAAAAGTGTTGGGTGTTCAAGAAGCACAGTGCGAGAAAAAAATTTCGATACAAAACACTGATAAAACTCATACACCCATACATACGCGCGCGCGTATTTATACGGTGCAACGGCAGAATAATTGATTCTTTGGGTGTAAAGATTCAGCCTCAACGTTGAAGATTCCTCTATTATGTTAAACGAATCAACTCAATTTTATGTAAAACAGAAACCCGTACATAACGACATAACCAACCATACGTAGAAGCATATACGCATACACACGCATACATATACGTTCCAATGAGTACAATTTCTATTCGTATATGTGTCCCAGTAAGTACAGATACATACACAGACTTCAAATCCTACAAATGCTCACACAGACACAAAAGTGCATATTTACTGAGAGTGATCAAACAGGCTTCCCCAGAACCCAGCAGCGAATGAAAACAACCAGTAAACAATTCAAACACATCACCATAGCAACACAACGGCCTACCTCCGTTCCTGTATAAAGAAATAACATATCTAGCTGAAAGTGTGGATCTTATCTCACATTACTTGAATAAATTATTTATCGACACAATCAGTAATTATGATATATAATAGGACATTCAACTTATAAATAATACATAATGCACTACAAAGTTTATATAACTTATTACATTTCTTGTAGTGAAAACCTATGTTGTGTATTTCTCCAATTTAAAAATATATATATATAAAACAATTTACAGTTAATAATTGTAAAACATTTCATTTTGACAGTGACTTTAAAGTCTAAGCGGTCATGCGAAGCTTAAAGCCTCATCCAAATGACATTTTTATATAATAATTTGAATGTACTTTCATCGGTAAATGTTCTCTTATAGCTAAACATGTTTTGTAGTAATTAATAAATAATTTCACTAATTAATAAATAAGAAATAGTGTTTTTTATACGAAAAAGAAGATAAGTGTATAAAATTTGGATGGAAGATATCTCAGATTTAAAAGTAGTATTTAGATTCGAGCAGATTAGTTAACGCAAAAAGATACATTCTCAAAGCCAAAAATAAAAAAAACATCAGAATCTGAATTAGAATATTTGAAGAAAGGAGACAAGAAAAACGCCAGCAAGGATCGCAAGACAAGCAGATTGTAAGAAAATAAAGAAATAAAATGTCGTTGGTATGGTTGAGAGTTTCAGGATCTGACCTTGCATTCACATTGTTTTGGGTTCAGTCCTACTGCATGGCACCTTGGGCGAGTGTCTTCTTACCCAAGAAGCTCCGCGCGAACCAATACTGTGTTAACGAATTTCGAAGATGGACACTCTGTGGAAGCCCGTAATCTTTATACATATATACGTATATGTGTGTATGTGTTTGTGTTCATTGCTCCCGCTTGACAACCGGTATTAGTTTGTTATGACCCCGCGAACTGGCGGTTCGGCAGATCAGGGTCATATAACGTGTAATACTTTTAAAAGATAAATAATGAGATCGATTTGTTCGACTGATTTCTTTCAGCTGATGCTCCTAGCATAGCCGCAATTGAAAAAAAAAATCAACTAAGCAGAAGAAATTGAAATTATAAAATGTTAAACAAATAATAAACACGAGAGTATGAAACACTAGAATACCAACAGATTACCATCAAAACCCGAAATGAACAATATACACAGCAATGTAAATATGGATGATAAATGAGAATGAGAAATATTTAAGACTAAGAAATTATATAGCTGCAAAATGGAAGATACAACTGAGAAAAATTTGTCATTGAATAAGACAGAATACAACAGACACAAACGAAGGAATAGCTGTGCAAGAATAGTATAGATTCGTATGTTTAAATGCAAAAAAATAGTAAGAATTAATAATCTTCATTCAGCAATATAATTATATTGTTATAAACTTGTCAATAAATATAATAGTGAGGAAAACAAGAAGAATAGTCACTATATTTTGAGAACAAAATATAACATTAGGATTATATTTACTCTGACACAGGGAAATGGGGGTTTTATGCAAGAAGAGCAAAAACTATAACGAGAAAAGTAAGTAATGAACAACAAAGCTAGAACAAATCAAAAATAGCGTAATTTTCTGTCGTCAAAGAAGCTAACATATGCAAAACAGAAGCTGATATGGCAAATTTCTGTAAATGAAAACAAGAAACATGACAGAAAATGTGGTAACACTTTAAACTAAGCTAAACATTGGATTACAGAATACCACAAAAAAGCTTTGAAATGAAAACAAACATGGTAAATAATTGAAAAATTCCCGAAACAAGATGGTAAAAGACTGAAAAATCGTAACATTAAATGAGACGAAGAGAATACTTGATAACACAAATTCAAAGCTGTCCCCTAACGACCACTGCATTCATATAATGAAGCAGAAGGCCATAAGTAGCTGCATGATACGTAAAGATTGAGAAAAACAATTAACCAAATATTCTCTATGAGCAAATACTTATCCAAAAATATATCTATCGGTGTTGACAGCACTATGAAATACCAATATAAGATACGGTAATACACCACTACGCGAAAGAATCATATATTTGGATATGTCAGTCGACAAAGACGTAGAGATCAAGGATAATCGATCGGATATTGTCAAGAACATCAGGAAAAGAAATATTTCATAGTCGAAGTATTAGATGGTAAAAGAAAACAACTGAAAATGGGGAGATTATCCAATAGGAAGATTATCTATTATGGAAATAGACACAACCAGAGAGAAGAACAGAAAATAAGGATATCTATAATATTAGGTGCCATGTTAGTGGTTAAAGTAAATTACGTACTTTGTTACGTCAACCTTGGAGGAAGAGCAGGCAAATTTTATACCGGTGGAATTTGTACTCAGAACATAAGGAGTTGGGACAAATATTATAAGATATATTCCAATGCTCTAACATTAGTTGCCAAGTGGTGATCGCGCGCGCACACACATAAAATCGCGCACACAAACACTCTCTCACACACACGAACGCAAACACACACGCACATACACATACACACCTATTATCGGTCGCACATACATAGTGTATTTGTTTTGCTCATACGCCAAATTTGTTGCAGCATAGCGTCCAGGGGAAGCTGCCTACCCGAGGCACAGTGTTAAAGAACACCTGAATATCACAGACTGAATGTCATCGTTTCGAGATGACCCAGTACAAGGTATTGATAATGGTGAAAAATCTTTATCCACCTTTCTCGGTGATTCCGAGGCGAGTTGTCTTGCCTGGTCTATGATATTCATGTGTTCTTTAAAACTAGGCCTCGTGTAGGGTGCCTACCTGGAATCGGCGACAGTGTTTACATTACTAGAGCTGCTTTTAAATCGTTATTTAATACATACAATTCAAGTGTAGATTATGCAATGTAATTGACGCAAGATCACATCATTCATGGCTGCAAATTTTTTGCAAAATCAATTTATGCACATGTGCTCGATGTGACTAAAGGTATGTTGTTTAAGGAAGGAGCAGCCAATTTCGTTACGTCCAGGAAAGTCAAAACCCATGCTACGTCACTGCAATTACCATTCAACAATACAATTCAATACACAATGTAAACAACACATTCCTATCAGAAAGCAACATTAAAACGTTACACAACTCATGCAGCACATACAATGTTTCAGTACCAAAGAAAATAACACAAATTATATAGCTTATATGCTATACAAAAGACTAAAGTAGTACTGGGGGTGGGGTGGGGGTGGAATGTAACCTACAACGAAGCGAAACATAGCTTACTTACATAATTCTACTTCTTTAAATTTTATTACTGCACACCTTGGGAAGAGATTTGTATTTAGTAGGACAGGAGCAATTGGTATGAAACAGTTGAAAACAGTAGAAAATGATCTTAGAGACGTAAGTAATTTTTATCGATGTTATAATCGGGGTGACAACAGGTGGCTTTAAAATGTTGCAAGAGAAATCGAACATAAAATAACGTAATTAATTGAACAGTCAAAAATAGAGTAAATATACTGAAAACAATATGAATTCAGGCGAGGAGGTTTTAAGTGTCAAATTAAACGAAAATAGTTGCCATGAAGAATTCTATGGCAATAAGAAAGGTGTAGGTTTGTAACCTCAATAAGAGAAAGACATTGAGTAAATGTCAGAGTTTTATGAACCGGAATGTTTTCTTAGATTTCCAAAGTTATTGTTTTCAAAATCAGTTCCAAGAGTCAGTTTTGGTGATCATTTTTCTATTAATTTTATCACAAAGTCTATGTCTACATCGCGTTCATTCACGACGATCGTTCTGTCTTTATAACTTATCGGAAAAATAGATACAAGTAATTAGTAAATGTTTAAGCATTGCCATTATAATTGGAATTATCCATAAGCATTCTATGGCTATCGTTTTAAAAGATATTGAGGCAAAATGATTCCTAAAATCTTCAAAATTAAAAACGTAAAATATTCGGCAATGAAACCTAAATGAACGTGACCACATAGCACCAGGTACTGCTAAGTCAATTTATCAACACAAACAAATGTGTTCAGCAAAACTGGTTCAAAGCTTTATTTACTGCCCAACAATGCCTTCTAGCTTTTTATGGTTACCTTTCAGTACAGAGAAAAAGAGAAACGTTCATGGGACTTGTAGACCTTCCGATACGGTGAGATAGATAGTGTTAATGTTTAAATTAAAATTGTTGCAACTTCACACATGCGGGAAAAATCAGAGAAGGTTTGTAGTGGTAAGTGCAGAACCTGGGAGGTTGATGGGATGAACGGACACAAAATAGATGACCATATTTCTGAATCAGTAGCAAATCTGGCGAAAAGGCAAACCCGAGATTTGTGCACAAATAAATAGGACAGAATTGTTAAATGTAACAAGATATCTTTTTTTTTTTAAAAAAAAAGCACCCGTATAACCTTCGGTGACCAGGGAAACATAAATGCAAGAAATAATAAAGAAAAGTAATACGACGTAGCCGTAAAAAAAAGATGAAGACACCTATAACTCATTCACCCTGAATATTGCGCATCCCTCGAGAGTTTGTGTTTAATAGATATATTTACGTTAAAATATTACAGTTATCATATTAATGGAATCCCAACCAGGAACGCTTATTGGTTATGGATCTGCAGCACCCATACTACAATAGTACACGCCAAAACATGGAACACAACTGAAATCTATACAAAAGCAACACACTCTACAACATAAATGAAATAAAGTAAGCAAAATGCAGACAGCTCCAGATATAACATTGTCAAGTAATAAAAAATAATAATATTAATAATAATGATGATGATGATGATGGTGGTGGTGGTGGTCGTGGCGGCGGCGGTTGTGGTGGTGGTGGTGATAAACATAAGCACCAACATAAATGAATTGATGCAGTGACGTAGTTAATATAATCGACGAAATTAACCGTGAATTTGCAGAGATAACAACTTAAAGAAATTGAAAACAGATTAGAAACCAGCGAAATATCATACCTCGCACAGTGGCTTAATCAAACTAGCTATGTATTAGAAATATAGCAACAACAAAAAAATGCAACTGATATATCAGCCTCAAAGCAAATAATGTACACAACAGCATGTGGAGTAAGCAGATCAGTAGACGTAGAAATAAGGAAGATAACTAGAAGATCCGAACGGGGTTCTGTTCGAAAACAAAAGATTCAACAGGAGATGAATTACGAGAGGAAATATATACATATCTAGTATAAGTGAGAACTCAGAAAGATACACCACTGAAATTACACAACTTAAAATTCGCGACAGAACTAGAGAAGACTCATACAATTTCATAGGCCAAATATTAAAGTTTATACATGAAGTGATATCAGAGGATGACTACAGAAACAGAACTTACTGCTTTCATGGACTTTGGACAAACAGTGTATCATGTCCATGGATTCTTGAGTCCAAACAAATATAGACATTATCACCAGTGATTATAGGGCGTTCATGAAAGCAGCATGCGAAAATGAAAACCAAAATGTCCAAAATCATAATTCATATAAAGTGTTAATTTTACAAGATTTGGTTACAATGTTAGTTATATCTTACTTTGGCTAGCCATAAGCTGTGAAAATAGCTATTACAAGATTGGTAACGAGGGGGATCATCCATTTACTACGCACGAGTGACACGTTATATGCCGATTACGGGGCACAGTTCATGAATTTTGCGGGAATAGTTGAGTGTAACTGATATCTTGGTAGTGGGGTCAGCAAAAATGAAAAGATGCAACATGACATAATGACAGAGAGAAATGAAATAGACCCAACAGATTAAAATAATCCTAAAACATGAAATCAGCTCGAAAACTAAAATAAAAACTATGAAAACACAAGCAGGATCAACAATAAGTCATAGCTTCAGTGTGGGAAACTGGAATACGCAAAAAAATAAGAAAAGGAAAACTTAACACAAAACGAGATGGCTATTGATAAAATATAGACAACACCGAGAAACTGACACATCGTATGTATAACTTAAGTGTGATGGTAGAACAATTTATGGTGGTATATGACACCTCTGCATCGAGAATAGATCCTTATAACAAAAAGCAAAACTTCACTACTATAAGGTTCCAAATACGACAAAAATGAAAGATTGCATTTATTACTCAAACAATTTCAGGAATAGATGTTTCACTCTCACATTTCTCAAAAACCACAAACATGGTTAGCACGATGCACATGCAATGCAGAAAGATATAGACAGGAAAAAGGATCTGAGGAAGAATTAAAACAAAGATGATTGATCGAGAAAAGGAAAAGAGAACATAAACTGAAATGTTTCATGAGCGATTCCCAAACGATTAAACAAACTGGATTGTAACAAACAACAGAACCGCAATTGAATCCTAGGATTTCAGTTGAAAAGAATGACCGAAGTTCTGACAATTTCGACTCATGAGCAGTGTGGTCAAATTAGAGGTATCAAATCTAAATAATTAGCAAATATGTTTCTTTATTACCCACAAGGGGCTAAACATAGAGGGGACAAACAAGGGCAGAAAAACGGATTAAGCCGATTACATCGACCCCAGTGCGTAACTGGTACTTAATTTTATCGACCCCTAAAGGATGAAAGGCAAAGTCGACCTCGGCGGAATTTGAACTCAGAACGTAACGGCAGACGAAATACGGCTATGCATTTCGCCCGGCGTGCTAACGGTTCTGCCAGCTCACCGCCTTCACCGATAATTAGCAAATATTAGAGGTATAAAACCAGCTGTATTAATCAGAATATATCAGAAGTGCGAACAAGATAGTTACTTACCCTCATCATAAGGGATATATGGAAATGAGAGCTCTAATTGTAGAAAAATAACATAATCTTGTCTGAAAAATTAGTAGATAAGGAAAGCAGTGTAATTATCCAAGGACATAGCAATTAGATAACAACAAACCGAGGGGACATCTTTATAAGAGAAAGAGATCCTAGACTTGTACATTAATTCATGTAGCTTGCTTAAACAACAATAACAACTCGATAGAAAATAAATGTTGGAAAGCTGCTTAGGGATTAAAACAGTATATAATAGGGACATTAGAATACTCCTTGTCTGTATGGGAGAGATTGGGATTGAAAAACTACGTAGGAAGTAATGGAGAGAATTGCCTGAGAGATCTTCAATGTACGAAGTTCAGTAAGTAACGCTTTTATGGATTGCCAACGCTCTACTTGCGATACTGTCTATAGAGTAATGAAAAGGAAGACTTATAACACAAAATATTCTACTTTAGATCTCCAGAAAGGGTCCGATTGAATACAGAATATGTACCCTTAGCAAAATAATAATAGCCAGTAATTTTAGGAGAGGCACGTCCAAGACATCGACCCCACTACTTCACTAGTATTTTATTGTATCGCTTCCAGAGAGATGAAAGGCAAAATTTACGCCGGCGGAATTTGAACGCAGAATGCAACGAACCGGAATAAATATCATAAGGAACATTTTCTCTGGCACTAATTGTTCTGCCAGCTCACCGTCCTAATAATTATCCTTTCTACTAAAGGCACAAGGCCTGAAATGTTGGGGGACGGTACTAGTTGATTATACCGACCCCAGTGCTCAACTGGTACCTAATTTACTGATTCCCAAAAAGGATGACCGGCAAAGTTGACCTCGATCGAATTTGAACTCAGAATGTGAGGACGGACAAAATGCTGCTAAGCATATAGCCTTGTGTACTAGGGATTCTGCCAGTTCATGATGATGATGATGATAATAATAATAATAATAATAATAATAATAATAATAATAATAATAATAATAATAATAATAATAATAATAATGATAACAGGCTGGATGTGACATCGGCTGGACGTGTTCTTCGCTGCTCTGACCTGTCAGCAGCTGAAGACACAGAAACACTTATACAATCCAACAGAACAACTGAAAAATAACTCTAAAAAACTGGAATATCAACAGTTTCTTGTGAGTATTTTGAATTTCCCTCAAAATAAGTTAAGGAACTTACTTATCTACAGCTTTCGAACACATAAACAATCAGTTTTAAAACCTTTAATATCTACACCTGCAATTACCTAACATTACCTTTCCCCCTGAGTATTCGAAAATGCAAACATCCTCTTTATTCCAAGACCACTACAGTTTTCTCTGTTCGGACAGACAAAAGATCATCTCCAGTAAATTTTTTACACTTCATATCTACAATTTTCTGTGAAAAAATTATACCTTCCTTTTCTATCGGTTCCTTTATCCCTGAATATTCGAAAATGTAAGCATCCTGTTTATTGTAAATAAAAAAAACACCACAATTTTCTCTGAACGGACATACAAGCGAGCACCTCAAACAATTCAGAAATTTTAATATCTCCAATTTTATGTCAACATTTTCGTCTTACCTTCTTCCATGACTAACAGAATATGTAAACATGCCTTTTTATTGTAACAAATGTACGATAAAAATTTATGGAAGTAAGCATCTGCCAATATATACATACTGCTCTAAAGATCAGCTACTAATCAAGAAAGCTATAACTGAAGACAGCCGCAGAAAGAAGAAGGGTCTAAGTATGGCCTGTATAGATTACCGAAAGGCTTTTGATAATATTCCCCACACATGAATCCTAGAAACACTAGCAATGAACAAGGTTGCAACAATAATCGTAAAATATATAAAACATTCCATGAGTTAATGACAGACAGAGCTACAGGTCCAGACAAAAGAGAGACTCACAAAAATCAAAGCCATCCCCATTAGAAGAAGAATATTTCAAGGAGACACGTTCCCACCACTCCTTTTGTGCTTTGCACTGACACCTTTATCTGACATGCTAAAGAATAAAGCATATAACAACTGTTACCGCAAAACAATCAGCCACCTCTTATACGTGAATAATATAAAACTGTACGCTACAAATGATAAACAGACAGTACATGGATTTACCAAAGAAATAAGCACGAAATTTGGCTTAGAAAATGTGCCAAAGCAACCTTGAAAAGAGGAACACTAGTTAAGAGTAGCAACGTCACATTAGATAAACCAAATGAAATAATTAGATCAAAGCCAGACATACAAATATTTAGGAATCTATGAACTAGTTACGATACAACACACACAAATGAAAGAGAAGAGAAGAAAAGAACACTATAGACGAGTTAGATTAATAGTGAAAACAGGGTTCAATGTGTACAACAAAATAAGATGCATTAAAAGTCTAGCCGCCCCAGTTCTAAGTTACAGCTATAATATTCTTAACTAGACTCTAAATGAACTGATCAAAATAGACATGAAAACAAGAAAAATAATGACAGGATTTAGGATGCACCACTCGAAATCTGACATAGAAATGTTATATATACAATATATCGAAGTTGGCAGAAGCCTTATACAGCTAGAAAACTATTACAAAATAACCACCATTTGACAATAGAAATACCTACTTTAGAAGCAAGGATAACTAATACAAATAGCCACAAAACGCGGAGAGAACAAAAATCTGTTTTCAGTCTTTAATGAAGCTGACAAATACAAAAAGAATTCACAGTACCTAATAACTATGAACAAAAATAAAAAGCAAGAAAAGCTATAAAACAACTGAAATCCAAACTAAAACTGGAACAGCAACGGATCATGATAAAACGATGGTAAGAAAAACCCCTTAATGGCAAATATTGGGTTAAACTAAACATAAGAAATAGACAAAGAAAATTCTAACAATGGCTGAGAAGCGCAGGACTCGAAGCAGAGAAAGAAATTGATTCTGAACGATTCCATGCTGAATGAAGCAAGAGAAACAACAGCATTTGACATTTTTGGTACTGACTGCCACTACTAGTTACGTTATAAGGAAAGTTCGCTTCTTTAACAATAAAAGGGACAATGGTCACTTCTCTGTTGTGAAAAAAAAAAAAAACAGACCGCAATGTATCAATAGTCTATAGACGAAATCCAACAAAATTCTTTTGAAGAGGCATTATTGACTTAGCGAAACTACACTACATATGCCTGTCCACTCAGTTTCAACCTCTTCAAGAAAAAAGCTCTTTGGTATTCACATGAATATCTACTTTTCTTGTAATATGCCAATTATATACTGTTGAATTTTAACATTGTTTACCATAAGAAAAAGGACAATAAGGTTATCGACATTGTAATACCAGATAACTATAATTTCGTGCAGTGGCACGATGAAAAAAAGAATCATACCACTCAGCTGTTGTAATAAAACCATTATGGCAGTAAAGGAATGTGCTTATGCATCTTATTTGGACTGATACACAATGACTTCTGTGTAGGTATTGATATATTACCTTTAAAGATAAACATAGGTTGGTTTCAGAAAATGACAATATTAGATCATTTCGCATAGTATTTATTAAGCATGAAATATTTTTATGTAAGTTTTTCAAGATGCACCTCATACGTGCTTGAAAAAACAGAAACACTCGCAATAATGATAATAATAATATTAATCTTTTCCACTAAAGGCACAAAGCCTGATATTTGAGAGGAGGAGCCCAGTCGATTATATCGATCCCAATGTTTTACTGGTAGTTATTTTATCGATCCCGAAAGGATGAAAGCCAATGTCGACCTCGGCGCAATTTGAAATTAGTACGTAGCAACGGGTGAAGTACTGCTAAGCATTTCGTCCACACCGGTAACGATTCTACCAGCTCGCTGCCTTGATCATAATAATAATAATAATAAAATGATAATAATAATAATAATAATAATAATAGTAATAATAATAATAATAATAATAATAATAATAATAATAATAATAATAATAATAAATAATAATAATAATAATAAAATGATAATAATAATAATAAATAATAATAATAATAATAATAATAATAATAATAATAATAATAATAATAATAAAGGAAAGCAAAAAATTTGCTATTGATCTCGTGCAGGATACCCAAACTGAACAACCCGAGGGAAGTACGGCAACTATTGTTGCAAAGAAGGTGAAAATGATAGCAATGAAAAAAGCGCACGAGCAATTGGCTGATAGGTTGGAGGAGAAACCTCTGCACGGCAAATATATGACCCGCAGCAAACAAGCTGATGTTGACCAGAAGCAAACCCATCAGTGGCTACGGAGCTCAGGGCTAAAAGCAGAGAGCGAAGGTTTCATCCTGGCTGCTCAAGATCAAAGCCTATTAACCCGGAACTACCAGGCCAATGTGATGAAAAATGGAGCAGACCCAAAATGCCGATTCTGCAACGACAAGATTGAAACAGTGGACCACCTAATCTCTGGATGTAAAGTCTTAGCACCAGTGGAGTATAAATTAAGACATGACAGAGTTGGCCAATATCTCCACTGGCTAATAAGTCGGCATTACAATATCAAAACTGCCGACAAGTGGTATAATCACCACCCTGAGGCTGTAACTGAAGGAGAAAATGTAACCATTCTGTGGGACTTTCCAGTACATACAGACCGAACCATCAAGGCCAATAAACCAGATATTGTTGTGAAAGACCAAAACAATAAAGTTTGCTTATTGATCGACATGAGCATCCCCTGTGATCATAATATCTCAGCGAAAGAGTTTGACAAGCTCAGAAAATATAAAGACCTACTCATTGAAATTGAGAAAATGTGGCATCTCAAGGCGGTTACAATACCAGTGATCGTAGGAGCACTAGGAATGAACAAGAAGGGAACCGAAAATTATATGAGAATGATCCCTGGCTTACCATCCCTGCAAGAAGTGCAAAAGATTGTCTTAACTGGTACATCACACGTATTGAGAAGAGCATTGTCGATGTGAGAACTGTTGCTGCTCATGTATTTTAATTTAACTTTAAAAAAAATTTTTTTAAAAATGAACGAACTACTGAGTTTGGTTTAATGGCCTACCAATGTATACTATGAGTTTCTTTGCCCTAGGAGTCGGGAAGACACTCGGCAAGAAGTGGAAGCAAATTTGAAAGAAGAAATAATAATAATAATAATAATAATAATAATAATAATAATAATAATAATAATAATAATAATACCGGCAGATGACAACGTGTCTCTAAAAGAAATGGAGAAACTCTCAAAATACAAAGACCTGGAAATAGAGGTAACTAGAATGTGGAATCTGAAAACAGAAACAATTCCTATCATAGTAGGTGCATTAGGCATGATAAAAAAATATTCAGACAAATACATAACAAAAACACCAGGACTTACAAACACATATAACATACAGAAAATTGCACTACTAGGCACTGCACACATCCTACGCAGAACACTTTCCATACAATAACCATCAGAGCATCACAACAAATCACAGCACATACCCAAGGCACACAGAGCTGCGCTCGGTAGTGAAGTGAAAGCACGCTATAAAAATAAAACTACTGAATAATAATAATAATAATAATAAATGCCCTGATGCAATACCAGACAGTGGCTCTCATGGTCTCTCATCTTAACTGACTGAAAGTATTACCATGTGCATTGTTTTGTCCTAGTATAAAAGATGGGCTACATTTATAAACATTCTGCTCAATACCACGGATTTGCCTGTCAGTTGTATGATTTTAACTAGTGGAACATGTCCCTTAGTGGCTGACGATATGTACATCTCTTATCACGATCAGAAGTTGTGGAAGAGCATCATAGCCATGTGTTGAGAGGATTTGTTCGGGGTTTGAATAATTCCCATTTGGAAACATGAGTGTGTCACTCACCATACTTAAATAAACTTATTCAGGGACCTTTCGAGAGGAATGGTTACTCAACCTGATGAAAATTCTAACTGGGCCCCACCTGCAAGGTTATGTGCTGTTTATATAAGATTACCATGTTGCGCACATCTGGTTGTGATGCATGTGCCTGGTGTATCCTTATCAGACAGGTAGTCATGATGGGAATACTGGGCTTCATATAATTGTACCCCAGTGTCACTTTGATGGGCATGCACTGCTTGCTTTTTCAATAATAATAATAATAATAATAATAATAATAATAATTGCCCTGACGCAGTACTAGGCAGTAGCTCTCATGCCTTTTGATCTTAACTGATTGAAAGAGTGAACACTTGACGATACTCTAAGTACCATATGCCATGCCTTGGTATGCGGTCGAGATTTTTGGAAGTGCAAGTTTCAGAAACGGATACCACACTTACTTATCGTCAAGGAAGCGCATGAGATGGCGTAGCCACAGTGCTTCTTTGCTACATCATGTCCATCCCTCCATTCAGTGGGTTTTGACAACAAATGAAGCGCCAGAACAATAGAATGCGTCCCCTCCACAGCAAGCTGAAGATTACGTGCTTCAGTTTGATCAGACGTAAACTGAGGCAAGATATGTCGGTCAGGCGATATTATACGACAGAGGTAACGTGAGCATTCGCCACATCTTTCAGCGATGGTCTTCTATCGGTCCATTTCTGGGGGGAGACTGGAAAATCTTGCTCGTCCCTTCGTCCCAGTTCTTCTCCAACTAGAGATCCGGACCAAACCAGATATTGCCCAATTTAAGTGGTCCTCCGTACAGCGTCCTATGATGTTATTAGATAGATCGGATCTGCCTGTCCAGGTACCGAGCTGCAGGCCTACTGACTTTTCTAGATTAAGTTTTGATCCTGTCACCGTCTCTTATTCACTTAGAGAAGAGCCGACCATGTCTATGTGCTCGGGTTCGACACTATGACGGTGACATCAGCGTATGCCGACACGGTTCTTCCACGTCATTGTTCGCGTGGAATGCCTCTCAACATCCTCAATTTCTGTAGTAGTGGTTCTAGAACCTTTGATTACAGAAAAGATGAGAGGGGACACTCTTGATGGGGAAAGCGCTTGATGTTGAATGGTTCCTAAGGGTAACCATTCACCCCGAACTACCGAGCAGTGATCCAGCCACAAGAAACGGAAGCGAAACCGGCCGCCGTGAGAAAGGGTGCCAAGTATTGGTGGTCGATACTATCGTAGTCATTAAACTGATCAAAATTGCTCAGGGCTCCAATCATATCAGCTTTTTAGTCATCCTGTCTATGTCGCATGAGGTGGTGGTTGATGTTGACCGATCTGGTGGTTGTTGTTGACTCGTCACCAATCAGTTCCTCGAAGACAAGTGCTAACCTATTTGCTAACACTCTGGTCAAAATTTTGAAATCTGCGTTCATCAGCGTCATGAGCCTAATTTTTGTTTTTAAATTCCCTTGTTTGGGTTCTTTCTCAGTAGTGCCACCGCTCCTCGACTCAGAAAATTCTCCCATTCAGCTTACCAGTAACAGTAGATATTTGTTAAGAGGCCTTCAAGTCTGGCTCGAGTACCGTGCACCCCTATTGGTCCACTAAAGACCGGATTGTGTCACTCAATATTTTTTCTGTGAAATCAGCTTTCTCCATTTTCTGACAAACTTGTGCGAAGCCGTTACCATTTTGATTAGAAATAAGAATGGCCGCTGTTGTAGTATTATTTATGTTTGTGTCGGTGCTGTCAGTGGTAGTCCTGATGTTGGAGATGGTGGTGAAGGTCATGCTGCGTCATTTTGGAATGTATTCCACTCGCCGCTACTGCTGCTGCTTCTGTTGCTATTGTTCTTCTTCTTGCTGCTGCTGCTACCGTTGTTGTTGTTGCTGCTGCTGTCTATGCTTCGCTTCTCGACCATACACATCAACTACTGATGGGAAAACAATGTCATTGCGCCAGTTTGGAAAATCATATTAATACTTCTTGCTTAGAAATTTCATTTTAAAATCTCTCCAGATCAGCTTGTATCGTTTGCAGAGTGCAGGGTTATTTAGTTAACAATTCTACAAAATTTTGAATAGCAACTAATAAAACGAAACATTTTGAAGAAAACTTACGAGCATCTACTCCTTGCAAACACAAATAAAAGCAGCAAAAACAGCAACCGCAACAACTACAACATCAATAATAATAATAATAATGATAATAATAATAATAATAATAATAATAATAATAATAATAATAATAATAATAATAATATGTAACGATTCTGTGGGACTTTCCAGTACATACAGACCGAACCCTCAAAGCCAATAAACCGGATATTGTTGTGAAAGACCAAAACAATAAAGTTTGCTCATTGATCGACATGAGTATCCCCTGTGATCATAATATCTCGGCGAAAGAGTTTGACAAGCTCAGAAAATATAAAGACCTGCTCATTGAAATTGAGAAAATATGGCATCTCAAGGCGGTTATAATTCCAGTGATTGTAGGAGCACTAGGAATGATCAAGAAGGGAACCGGAAATTATATGAGAATGATCCCTGGTTTACCATCCCTGCAAGAAGTGCAAAAGATTGTCTTAACTGGTACACCACACGTATTGAGAAGAGCATTGTCGATGTGAGAACTATTACTACCCATGTATTTTAATTTAACTTTATTTCTATCATAAAAAAAATGAACGAACTAGTGAGTTTAGTTTAATGACCTACCAATGTATAATATGAGTTTCTTTGCCCTAGGAGTCGGGAAGACACTCGGCAAGAAATGGAAGCAAATTTGAAAGAAGAAGAAAAAAATAATAATAAAAATAATATGCTGAAATAAAGAAGTATATACGGAAATAATGTAAGACAAAGTGGTAGTCAATAAAAATATAATGAAAACAATGATAATAATGTCAATAATGAGCATTTAATAACCATAATTGCTAGTATAAATCTGATTGTATATGTTTTAAGTTCATAAATTGAGCCAAGTTTTCCATCTCAACCACATGAATGATTTATGCAAATGATAGCGACATCATATCAAATACAGAGATGTTATATACATCTTTTACATCTTTTACTAGATTCAATCATTTGACAGTGGCCATGCTAGAGCGCCGCCTTTAGTCGAGCAAATCGATCTCTGGACTTATTCTTTATAAACCTAGTACTTATTCTATCGGACTCTTTATGTCGAACTGCTAAGTTACGGGGACGCAAACACACCAGCATCGGTTGTCAAGCGATGATGAGGGGGTTGGGGGCAAACACAGACATACAAACACACACATATATATATATATATATTATATATATATATATATATACGACGGGCATCTTTCAGTTCGCGTCTACAAAATCCACTCACAACGGCCCGAGGTTATAGTCGAAGACACTTGCCCAAACTTTTAACACCTATTCTCCACCTTTAATTGTTGAGTTTTCTATCGGATATTTGTTCTATAAATACTCATGACACACCTTATATATATATATATATATATATATATATATATATATATATATATATATATGCGAAGCACATTGTTACCAGCGATGTGTAACAACATCTGACAGCCTGGTCGATCACGGTGATCACGATGATATATATATATATATATACATACATACATATACAAGCACAAAAATCCACACACCCTCACACAACATATGCACGCAGACACACACACACACATACACACACACACACATACATATACACAGACACTTACAAGCGTAGGCTGAAGTCCCGGTATTTAACTTATACCAGTGGTAACCACTGACTTCTCACTTCTTAGCCTCCAGTGCTAACTGAAACATTGGTGTCAATTAAAAAAACCTAGTTGTTTATTGTAATTTGAGCAGGGATGAAGAGGAATTCTATTGTTAACATTGACCATATGGTTAAAGATGATAAACAGGAAATATTGTTATTGAAATATATCTACATATGTATATGTCAGATCACTCGCATGTAATCTAATAAATCGTGTTACACATTCGAGTTGTTGATAACTTAAACTGCATCTAAACAGGTTTGGTTGGGAAGGTTACTACAAACCTGACAGAACAGAGGTGGTCTTATCTAAAAGAAAAAGAAGAATGAACCCAACAAGAGGAAACAAATATTTAACAATAGTGCGCACGAACACAGAAATTTTCGACATGTTCAACATAGATTATAAAAACACTTTTCAAGTGACGACATCTTTGAGAAAGAGTAGTAAGAATCAAAACATTTTCTCTGTTAACATACAGTGTTTCATTACTGCTTCTCATAACCATCGCGGAATTCCCAAATTACGTGTTATACTCAGTGGATTCGTATCTTAACTTTTAGCTATGTACAAAATTTCACATTCTAAACCAGTGGTTTCCAAAGTGGGCGGTGGACAAATCCATGGGGTGGGGCGCTGAAGAAAAATGGGATGACTAAAATGGGACAATGGATGTAAAAAAATAAAGGGTTAATTATGTTAATATTTAATTGTGAAATATTGTTGTTTTGAATTTGCTTCAGAAAATGGCCTAATGGTCTATGTGTGTGATGGTGTGTGGAGGAGGGCACTAGAAATGTGGCCTTAGAACCAAGTGGCGTTAGCCTGAAAAAGTTTGGGAACCAGATACAAAGACGAAATATTGTTATATATTATCATTTAGAATCTAAACGATAATATATAAGCATACTTTGTGTTTGTATGTGGTTTGCAAGATACTTTATGTGAATTCGTGTGTTGAAGCGAATTTTGTTTTGTCTGGGGGGAGTCACAGTGTCTTAATGCCTTATTATCTAACGCAATCATCGGTTCTATTTATATTCATTTATTATTTTGTTTTCTTCCGTTAGAGTCAATATCCATTAATAGGTTGCAAAATCAACGAAAACTTTTGGGGAAAAATATAAATAGTAAATAAGTGGAAACTGAACAGGTGACTGTATTAGATATTAAGGCATTAAGGCAGTACGACTCTTCCCAGACACAGTATAACAATGTTGTTAGGTACTTTAAGGTGATGAGCTGGTAGACTCGTTAGCACTCTGGCCAAAATGCTTTGCGGTATTTCGTCTGTCTTTACATTCTTGAGTTGAAATTCCGCCGAGGTCGATGTTGCCTTTTATCATTTCAGGGTCGATAAAATAAACACCAGCTGAGCTCTGGGGTCAATGTTATCGACTTTCCTGCTCCCCTGATATCACTGGCCTTGTTCCAAAATTTGAAATCAATACTGGTAGATACTTTGAGTTGTTATCGTAAAAGAATGTATTATGTTTTTTGTGGAAATTATAGAACTAAGTGAAACAAATACTGAGACGGTTCTGACAGCCGTCATTCACGGAACTGGGTGGAACATAAATAAGCTTTATGATTTTGTCATGTGTGAATTAGTTTCTGATTATATTCCTATTAGTTTCAATGTAAAAATTCCGCCCTGTAGTAAAATATCATAAAGCAACCTAATATAATTTAGTTATTCATGTTGGTACGTGTCAATTTTCTGCAAAGTATTAATAGATGCTGGTTTTGGATTTCCCTTTCACGGTTGCTTATAAAATTCATCTTTAAATACGTATGCGAGAATCATGTTCTTACACTTAGGCACGCGTACAGAGAGAGAGAGAGAGAGAGAGAGAGAGAGAGAAACAGACAGACAGATAGTCAGACAGACTGGCTGGAGGAGATAGAAGGAAAGTGAGAGTGAGGGATTGCGAGAGAGATAGAGAGGGTTGCAGTGTTGCACGAGTTCCATTCTGTTTGGCTTTGTATCAATATATAATCTTAAACTCTACTCTGTCATACCTTGTACTAAGTTGGTAGACATATACGTTTGTTATGAACCAACCACAAAATACCAATTAAGATCTAGTTAATAACAATCGTAATGGAAGATAAACGTGTGTACCATGAGGTGAGATTGTTTCTAATGTCAACGACTCTTCTGGATTTCCTATGTGTACAAGTACTCGTCACTGGTACTCATTAAGTTTAATTCTTCACCCTGATGTTCGATATCAAGTAATGAAATCCAATTTCGGAAGAAACTGTATAAGGATGCCATTTCGTTTTTGGCAGGATGGGACGCCGGGATGTTGATGAAAGGGATGAAAAATATCATAAAAGCGCGTGATAGAGATATGAACATCATATAGAGTCAATTCTCTTGTAACTGAAGATACATCTGATGTGTGTGTGTGTGGTGTGTGTGTGTGTGTGTGTGTGTGTGTGTATGCGCACGCGTGTATGTTGAAAAAGAAATCAATATTCACCATTCAGCTTATCAAAGGCAATTACATCCTCTTACAACACAATAGGTCACATGTTTTGAATCCATAGCGAACCTATCATGTATATACTATCTTAATTATGTCCCACAGACACCCTCGTGAGACGCTAATGCCTGATATACATTGTATCTCTTTTCTCCGCCATGTATCACGTGCAGTATACAAAATCAAGAGCATTGGCGATCTGAGATCAATAAAACGCTCAATTCACCTGAATAGAAAATCTAAACCTAACGATGCCACTAGCTCAATCTAATTTTACAATACTACAAATCTTTGCAAATAATATTTTCTTTACAACTTCTGTATATATCTTTTTGACCGAACTATCTTTTATGCTTTACGTTTCATAGTTCGTTGAAGAAGACAGAGCCAATGGCAGTGGTTAATGCTCTTTCTGTGGTTTTGTTGAGTTTAGCACAATTGATGTTTACTTTACATTGCTTCAGTAGGAAATATATGGACATGCGTGTAAATACAAAGATCGAGAGAAAGCGAGAGTAAGCGAGCGAGTGAGTGAGTGTGAGAGAGACAGAGACAGAGAGAGAGAAAGGTGGGGGGACAGATAGACAGAAAATCAGGGAAAACGGAAGGCAGAGGAAAAACGAGAGAAGGGAGACTAAATAGAAAGAATGAGAACGAGAGTAAATAGAAAGATGAAGATAGTGAAAGAGAGAAAGTAGCACTGTGTAAGGTGTTTACATCCATAACATAAGAGGTCATGTACTCTTAAGACTGTGAACTGAAAAAAAAAAATGGCAATTCAAACAAGTAAATGTGAGTGGAGATGACAGATTCAGTGTGGAGTTATGATTATGGTAGCGATAGAAGTTATACAATAGCATTCTACTGCATAAAAGATTCTGATTGAATTAAGAAACCATTACTTTATTGGTATGGATTTAAAATGATAAATCAGAAACGGTTAAATATTGTTGAGCTCATACCTTTTTCTAAATTGCGTTGTTAATATGATCCAACAAAATAAGGCGGCGAGCTAGCAGAATCGTTAACACCGCTTAGTGGCATTACGTCCATCTTTACGAACCAAGTTCAAATTTCGCCGAGGTTGACTTTAAGTTTCATTCCTTTGGGGTTGCTAAATAAGTACCAGTTGAACACCGGTATTGAAGTAATGGATTTAACCCCTCCGCGCCTTGTGTCTGCTGACCTTCGGCCAAATTTGAAACCAATATGTTCCAACAAAATAGTCATCTACAATAAAACCAAATTTCACTCAAGTCACACACTTCATTGTCTTCAATTGGGAAAGACAATTATGTAATTTTGTTATTGCTTAGCCTCAAATCCAATGAGATCAAGAAATCAATGACCAAAAACATTACATCTTTGAGACTATGGCCTATTTAGGTTCTCTATGAAAGCATTACCAAATTACGTCTTCTCTTTCTTTTCAAGATGATGTTGTCTAATTTGAGAGAGATTTCGCAGCTGCTTTTATATGGTGCAGTGACTACATACAGGTTCCAACTTTGGGTCACAGTGGATAACGTAGTTCTAGATCATTGGTTCCTATTCTCTTGAACATCCCTCTTCATTTCTGAAGCTGACCATTACCCCTGCATCCCTACTCCTCTCTTGACTTGTTAAATGTTCAACACAAAAAAGAATACGATTTTATTCTCGATAAAATATATTTTATAACTAAAGAGGGTTTTCAAAATGTTTTAAAAACATTGATAGATTTATAAAAAAAACACAGCCTCTTAAAGACAGTTCAAAATATGATTAAACTGTTAAAGAAAAACACACGTTATGATCTTGAGCTTCCCTAAACTCTACTCGTCATGTCCTTCCGCTTAGCTCTATAGGAGGCTATGTTTCTGGGTTAGAAGACACTGTTCTAACTGCACTATGCCTGAAAAAATACAGAACGTTCAACATGCTTATGTACGCTCAATGGAAGTTAACTTTGGAGCAAACGACGTCAATGATTTCCTTAGCACAAATTTGAAGGATTCAGTTTGATAACGCGCTACTTACAGGCAGCTTAATACTATGTGCGGCACCGCACAGGATAGTCATTAAATTTAATATTAGTAGTACTGTGATCAGATATAAAACGTGGGTAATTTGTTGCCAGAGTTTATTTCATTCTTTAAGGTATATACACACACACACAAACACACAAACACACATACACACACACACACACACACACACACACACACACACACACACACACGCACGCACACACACACACATATGTATATATTCTAATTAAACATCTACTGATATGTAATAGCCTACAGCAGAAAATAGTCAACTTTTATAGTACAAAGAGAAACGATTCGGCTTTCTTCTGTCTCCAAGCAACACGGGTTTTAAAGTGTAATGAAGCTCGAAGATGCGAGCTTTACAATAAGTCACATGACACATGTCGTAGCGTAGCAACGCAAAAGTACTGTTGCAATTGAAAACCTTGTGTAAATGATAGGGAAAAAAATGGTACTCAGTTAAAGGTGATGTAACAGATGATTGGTATAGATTTCTTCGAGGCGTGTGCGACGTTTGTGTCTGCTAAAATGAATAGAGGATTATAAAATTTTAAAATTTAATATTATATTTGTGAAATAGAGTGTGAACGTGTTATACATATATATGCATATCAATATGTATATATATATATATATATATATATATATATATATATATATATATATATATATATATATATATATATAACATATATATACAAACATATATATGTGTGTTCATTTATATATAACATATATATGTGTGTTCATTTATATATAACATATATATGTGTGTTTATTTATATATAATTTTGTATATATACAAACACACACACACCCACTCACACACACACACACACACATATATATATATATATATATATATTTCGTTTTGGGATTTGATTTGCAAGATTGTTTATGTGAGTTCGTGTGTTAAAGCATACTCTGTTGTGTCTGGGGAGAGTCATTCTCTTTTGGTGCCTTATAATTTAACACACACATCGGTAAAATTTCCATTTCTTTCGTTTTATTTTTCGAAACTTTTTGTTGCATCTTGCAACCTTTTCAATAGTTTTGACTCTGTCGCTACTCACACTCCGTTCCGTTTCCTTTGTTTGTGCGCATGTGTGTGGATCAGTGTGTGTGTGTGTGTGCCTATACATACATGCATGCATATATGTATACATATATGTATGCATGTACGTGTGTGCATATGTATCTATTTATGCGTGTACATTTGTATGTATTTATTCTGTATATTCATGTTTGCATGTCCGTGTTTGTGTGTTTTTATGTATGTGCGTGCGTGCGTGTGTTTGTATATGTGCGTGTGTACCTCTGTCTCCTTGTGTTTGCATGTCTTAGTGTGTGTATGTGTGTGTGTGTGTGTGTGTGTATGCTTTGCAAGTATGTACCGCGTTTGTATGTATGGATGTCCATCTCCATATGTGTTGACGTGTGTTTCCATATGTGTCCTTGTTTGAAGTTAGTGTGTGTGCATGTATAGCCACACACACACACACACAAACACACACACATACTGATCCACTCACATGTGCAGAAACAAAAAGGAACGCAGTGTGCATAACTATTGAATAGGTTGCCAGACGCAACGTAAATTTTAGAAAAATAAAAAATAAAAAAGTGGAAATTTTAGCGGTGAGTGTGTTAAATTATAAGGCACCAAAAGAGAATGACTCTCCCCAGAGAAAAAAAATGGTGGAGCAAAAGAACCATGGTGGAAACGACGTATTGAAAGGAAATACGGAAGAATGGGTTTGATGCAGTAATAGACCAGTTAAAACAGAGGATCATAGCAAAAGGCCAGAAGATTTGTGAACAGAAATAAGCAGTTCGAGAACAGATTGTTCAATAAATAACCCGAAGCAATTATTCTGAACGTTAGAAGAGGCAATGGGGAAAATGTTGCTCCTGGTGCAAATCAAGTGAAGGAGTTGCGGAGTGGAATGCGGGGAAACAATGTGGTGCATAAAAGGGATGCAATGTGGATAGGAACTATGAAGACAGAATTACGAGGGCGAAAGAAAGAAGGAATATTTTCATAAGCACGGGTGACGTGAAAGAACAAGTGGGTAAAGTGCCTAACTGGAAAGCTCTCGGACCAGATGGGATTCATGGGTTCTGGCTGAAGAGATGCCACGTGGCGCAAGAAACACCAGCAGCCCAATTGAATGAGTGTGTCCAGAAAGTAACAGTCCATTCATGGATGGTGACTAGGAGGAAAACACTTATAATGAAAGATAGAAGAAAGGGGAATATCGTGGGAAACTACCGTCCCATAGCATGCTTAAACATAATCTGGATGATACTCACTGGAATATGCGCGGAAAGGACATACATTTTCCTGGCACAGGAAGAAATACTACCAAGGGAACAAAAAGGATGTAGGAAGAACTTTCAGGGTACCAAGGATTACCTGGTCATCGATGAAACAGATTTGAGGCATTGAAAAAACAACATACAGACATATCTACGGCTTGGATTGGTGTTAAGAAAGCATATAATATGATGCCTCATTCTTGGATCGTTGAATGCCTGCAGATATTTAGTGTTGTTGACAACATCACAAATTTTCTGATGCATAGCATGAAAGAGTGGAAAACCAAATTGTACTGAAGTAATGTATTCCTTGGAGAAGTTAATATTAAAATGGGTATCTTCCAAGGCGAGTCGTTTTTCTCCGTTAAGTTTTATAATTGCACTAATACGCCATAACAATGACACTTAGGAAAGTTAAGATGGGTTACCGATGTGGGAGGAAAGGCCCATCATCGAATCATCTTCTGTTTACGTAGGAACTGAAATTGATAGATTGCTTGATCAAAACAGTCCAGAGGTGTTGTAGGGGCATCGGTATGGAATTTGGGATCACCAGATGCAATGCTCAGTACTTAATATGAAAAGATGGAAGAAAGTAGCCTGCAGAGGATTGCGTTTACTTTCAGGAGAAACCATGGGTGGACCCAAAGGTAATGGGTTTATATATGTAAGGAATTTGGAGCTGGATAACATTCTACAGAGAGAAATGAAATTCAAGGTCAAAATTAACAATACAATACCTACAGAAAATGTGATGCAAGTGCAAACATTAAGAAACAAGATGAAGACGAAAGAGTAAACAAGTGGAAAATGAAACCACTGTATGGACAGTACCTCAGATAAATCGAAGGAAAAGACAAGATCAATACTTGAAGATGGCTAAGAAATAATCTGAAAGAATACACTGAGGCATTGATATGCAGTACCCAAGAACAAGCTCTGAGAACTAATTACACCAAGTTCCAAATAGACAAGAATAGCGAATCGCCCCTTTGTAAGATGTGTGGCAGCAGAAACGAAGCTATCTCACATATTGTGAGTGAATGTAGCAAGCCGGCCCCAAAATACTACAAAACAAGACACGATAACGTGGCTAAGTTTGTCCACTGGAGGCTATGTGAAAAGTACGACCTGAAAAGAGCATACAAATGGTACGAACAGGAAGGAGTCACTGAGAACAAGGAACATAAGATACTGTGGAATTTTACAATCCAATGTGACTCCTTAATCGAGGCTCGGAGACCAGATGTTGTGGTAGATAAAGGAAAAAATGAAACCAGGATCATAGATATTGTAATATCTGGAGATGCACGCACAAGTGACAATGAACTAGAAAAGATCGAAAAGTACAGACTACTAAAAGACGAAATTGCAAGAGTGTGGCCTATGAAAGGAGTGTCTATCATTCCAGTAGTTGTAGAGCTACTTAGAGCACTAACAACCAAGTTCGAAAATTATGTCAAAGAATCTGAATTGACATGAGAACAGAGGAAGCCCCAAAAATTGCTCTGCTGGGGACAGCTAGGATTTTGAGATTGGTACTTGGATGTTGAATGACACCCACGATAATTAAAAGCCAAGTATCAAAGCTTATAATGTGCGGAAAGAGACACTGTGAGGCCTTTGGTGGGAGGTTACTGTCCGCTCTCCAAGAATCTACCAGAACAAACAAGACCGAATGTTCTGAGAAGTAAAGCAATAGTAATAAATAAATAAATAAATAAATAAATGAAAGAAGCCGCCGATAAGGAAATCCAAGCAAAACATAAGTCCAGCTTACCGCTCAAGCGATGGTCGTCCGCAATCAACATTACAATTAATCGATTCTTATCAAAATCTTTAACGACAACTATTTATTAGATATAGAATTTTCATTGGTGTCAACAACTTATAAGTACAACCAATTAATATCAGAAGTGCAGAGATTAGTTCTTAGTATAAAGCAACAAACTCTCACATAAGTTCGCATATATGCACAAACACAAAACACACACTTACAAACACACACACACACACACTTACACACACACACATACACGCACAGAGGAAACTATGCGTGTGTCGTGTCTAAAGAGAGATGGGAGGGAAGGAGAGAGAGAAAGAGTGTGTGTGAAAGTATTAGAGTGTGTGAGAGAGAGAGAGTGTGTGATAGATATACAAAGCTAAAGAAGTACATGCATACAAGCATACATACATACATACATACATACATACACTTACACATACATGAACACACCGACACAAACATGTACGTATGCACGTATGTCATTATTCAGTTTTATTTCAAGATTTCTTGCCAGTAGAGAAAGAGCTGATTTCTAACCTACGTCCAAGGAATTTCAAAATCAACAACAAGGTATTTTTGTATGCATGTATGCATTTATACGTGCAGATTTGTATGTTTTGTTTTATGCCTGTCTTCTCATGCATATGTATGTATGTATGTATGTATGTATGTATGTATGTATGTATGTATGTATGTATGTATGTATATAAAAATTTAAGTAAAAGTGAAAGGGCAAACCGTTTGGCATCACTTGAGAATATAGATATACAGAGTCGCTTACAGCTGTTTCTTGAATAGTCATGTGAGTGAATCATCACATTTAGGGGGAGAAGTCAGAGAGATGTAAAAGAGACGGATGTCCCCAATCGAGCATATTTGTGTATACCAGTTTATCGAGAAGGAGGGAAGGATCAGTATGAAATAGAAATGCGTTAGGTAAATTTATGATCAAATGAAAAATACAGTTGTAGGTGATACTCAATAGTATGTTATAGGTAATACCCAATAGAATGTTCGATGATAATGCAAGGTAGTAGAAGTTACTAGTTCCAGATTTGAATAGGGAATGAATGAGGTTAAAATAGGAATATTATACTCAAGAAGAAAGACAGACAGGTGGGTATAATAGAGTAGTTATATACTAGTCAGTATGGTTGCAGTATGCTTGTTGAGAGCGGCTAGGTGTGCACGTATAAAGACAGATAGAGAAAGAGATGAAGGATAGCAGATGTCAAATGATCACCAAGGCTGGCCAGAATTGGCAAAAATAGCAGGGTGTGGAGGGCAGGGAGGGCGGGTAGTGATAGTAATGAAGCGGTTGTAAAAGATAAAGATGTCAAGCTAAAGGGAGCCTGATAAGAGCGGAAGGGATATTTAGGAATGGCCTAATTGTAATAGTGCTAGAAATAGATGCCCATAATGATAAATATAAAATATAAATTTGTGGTGTTAATGAAGGCGTATGCTCACTGGGAACCGAAAGATAAAACTAAAGATTTAAAACGATAAATCAAAAATAAGTCAAAGGTAAATATATATATATAGATGAGTAAATACATTATGGACACGTATTTACTAAGGTTAGGAATGAAGGAAATACAGTGCCAACGAAGAATAGGAACCAGATAAATTAAATAAATTCATGAAGAGAGCTGGAAAGATTAATTCATTATATGCATTTTATTAATTCGTATATAGTTCCAAACCAGAAAGAAAGAGAACTAGTAATGTTCTATTAATTACGAGGATGTTGCAGCTGAAAGCATATTCTATTCGTTATGAACTAGGTGAGAGGCGTTAAATATGGAATAAACAAGAGAAAGATGTGATGGTAACAAGAGAAAGATTGTAGATAAACCAATTTAATTAGATATGATGCCTAAGCTAAATGTTAGTGAGAATCAGAAGTAGTAGCTTTAGTGCACTTAGACCTGTGGTAAAAATCGAATGGCTTAAAACCTTTGTAGATACACAAAGAGAAGGCTTCGTGTTTAATAATTGTCTAGGGGTATTTGACAAGGTTTGCAGACATTCCTTCAAACACACCCGATGTGTATATATATATATATAATATATATATATATATATATATATATGTATATATACAAGCGCACACACATACAAATAACTAAAAATATGATAAAAATATAATCATATTTATACACTACGTTTATTTCATTTTGTCTCTTTTTTCATTCTCTCTCTCTGTTTATCCTTTCTGTTGAAGAGCGTAGACTCGAAACGTAAAAGACTTTTTCAGTTTCCCCAATCGCCAAACTAATACACTTGTTGATCATGCACCTATCTTCGTCTTTATTTTTCTATAAATTTCAACTACATATATATATATAAATATAAATATATATAAATATATATATATATATACAATTGCAGCGTGGAAGGTGTTTATAAGCCATTTAAGAAACACACAAAAGCCGTTCGATTCACTTCAACATTTAAGTTTAATTTGTCAAAATATTTTCGTCGCTAAAATCCGCGACCTGTTCACTGACAAAGTCCGCACTGCATCTCTGTACGAACAGATAGTTCTGATTCCACGAACAGATAGTTCTGTTAATCAGATCAATTGGAACACACGTCGCCGTAACCGAAGCAGTGGCAGTTTTTATACACATACATAATACGCACGCACATATATAAATGTATCTATTGTGGTACATTTCCCAGCAGTTGGTTCACTCTAGTATCATGTCAGGGATCATAAAAGAAGTACCTGTAGTGTACTGGGATCGGTGTATTTCATATCACTTTCTCAAATATATGTAGCCTTGCCCCTAAGAAATAATATCGTTTGTATTATTGTTTTTTTTATATATACACTTACTAACGCTATGACCCGGTGTTGCCGGGTCTAGTGCTAGTGCTTGTTTTTCGTTGCCGCGTCGCAGTAAAAATTTCTCACTAAATCAAGAGCTAAGTTTCTTATTACATTTCAGCCCAGGCCAGTTTTGTTGTTTATGATCTAGTTGGAGCTTTTTATGAGAGTAATTAATATTCATTGGACTTCGGCAATGCCCATATGCCCATAACTTATAGGCATAAGGAGTCGGTTTAGCGATTATTTTTAATGACTTTCTGAGGTGACTAGGGAAATGAAAAGATCTTCACGACCACCGTCAGACAGTTTTTAAAGCCGATAGAAAATGCGAGACTTTTACGTGAAAAACTGTGGATTTGTATAAAAGACACAGACACACAGACACACACAGATATACAAACATTTTGCCGTTTATAGATATAGAGATAAAGATGCAGGATGGAAGAATCATTAGCACTCAGGACAAAATGCTTAGCGTCATTTCGTCCGAATTTACGTTCTGAATTGAAATTCCGCTGAGGTCGACTTTGCATTTCAACATTTCGGAATGGATAAATTAAGTACCATTTCAGCACTGGGGTCGATATAATCAACGTACCGCATCCCTTGAAATTGCTGCCTTGTGCCAAAATTTGAAATCACTATATACATTTATAAACTTTACATGGCTTAAAGTACTAATTTGCGATAAAATGAGAATAGATAAAATAACAGAGCCACTAACAAGCACAAATTTCTATTTAGTTCTTTATATACATAAATATTTATGCACTAAAATGTAAGACATCATTTCTTCTGAACGTGATAGTACTATTCTATGTATCCAGGGATAATTATATGAGAAATATTTTCCCCTTTGTATAAGACACTAAACTGGATCATAACAGTATTTCTGGACACTTTGTCATGACAATAAGCTAAACTGACATAAGGGGATCAAAGTGAATTCATTCTGAAAGTTTAGTCACAAGATAAGTGCCATTCTACTATTTATACATTCTTCAATATTCTTTTAGTTTCCATAAGAGATAATTTTAGAATCTTCAATCAGTGAAGCAGAACAGTGATGTACGGAAAGGGGTAGTTTATGCAACACAAGAATAGAATGAATGGGATATACATAAAACGATAATTAAGATCATTAACGTCAATATTATATTACAAATAGAAACAGTGCTACAGTGGCGAGGAATGAAAGTGTGAATTTTATCCCCCAAGAGCTTGGTTATGACATATAAAAATGAGAGCGCTCTATAATGTTTCTATTGGCTTTGTGTGAAGTAGGAGAGGTATTCATGGTATATTCGAAGGGCCTCTGAGAACGGATTGGATGATGCCATTCATGTTTCGTTCAAACAATTGCAATGGATTGTTGCATGAGAAACCTGTGCATAGACAAGATCGATGTTGTGGAGAAGAACTGGTTGCCCTAGCGAGTGCGGAGCTGTGTGAGTGAATATTCTGCGGGTAGTGAGAGGAACAAAAATGAGTGAGACAAGAGTGCCAGAGCAAAACAAATCTACAGCATGCCCCGCAGCATGCATTTTCGAGGTCTACAAAGCAAGTGTACACTTCTTGCCAAAATTCCTACGATTTCCAAAAGACCTTTCATAGAGTGAATATAAAACCGGCTGCGTTGCTTACAAGTGGCTTGTTTTATATGTATCAAAAAAACCACTAGAAATGATAGAGTGTAACGATGCATGCTAGAAACAAAGCACATAAAACACCGCTACTCAATCTATCTATCTATATTGGGATCCATTCCAGCTCCCACAATCTCTTCATACTATATTGCATTGTGAGGAAAAGCAACATTTCTAACTCAGCAAATTACTGGATTAGAGATGTTGTACTTTCTTGTAATGAGAAATCAAATTCTTTCTAACAATTCTAAGGTTACCAATAGATGCAGAATCAACCACTGATCCCTGTGGAATTGTAGAAGCTTTGTAACTGAAACATGTAAAAGAATAAATGAATACATACATATATACATACTTACGTACATACATTATTGCATACATACAGGCATTATATATGAGTAAGCTAAATGATAATAATTCGATGGAGCCAATATAATAGATGTCGGTTACGAAATAGACACCGGGGTCTGATAAGCACCATAGTTGTCTTTGGTGAACTGAGAAGGTAAACAAACACCTAGAGGTTATTGTTAGTGGTTACACACGCATGCATATTGCATATCTATCTATCCATCTGATTGTCTGAGTGGCTATCTATCTACCTATACACACACACACATATATATACATATATATGTATGTATATATATATATATATATATATATATTATATATATATATAATATATATATATATATATATTATATATATATATATATATATATATATTTATACGTAATATATATATGCGCTTTGGTCATTTATGCATGCGTGATATGTAAACAAAATCAAGGCATTCCATCTCAGATTGCCACTGCTTCTACAAACAGTAATCTCGAAAGTATTATTCGATAAGAACATGGCATTCTGACTTTCTTTAATAGCACAAAATTAGTTCCTACATATATCAAGGCAACAGCGTTGCATTACGCTGTTTATATATTCTTATGCTAAACTGAGATTTCAATTGAATTTATAGCTTCTTTATAACAATTTTGAAGCCATAATATTGATAGCACATTTCTGAATATCTCTATTACATCATTAATTTTAATACAGAAGAGTATTGATTCAGAAACTTGGTCGATTGCCATGAATGCGTTGCGGAGGATGGAGTGCACTTAATTTATTCCTTATTTTCGGCTTTGTACTTAATCTATCGACAGAAACTATTTGAACACAGAGCTTCAGAACAAGGTGACTCTAAAACTGTGTAACATCTAGTCCAGTACACGACTGTTTCTACTACACATTTACCATCATTAGTAATTGCTATACTGAAGTAGCTAGCTGACAGAATTGCTAGCGAGTCGGACAACATTCTTAACGGTATTTAATCCGGTTCTCTACGTCATGACGTCAAATTCTGTTGAGGCCGATTTTGCCTTCCATCCTTTCGAGGTCGGTAAAATAAATACCAGTTTAACCCTGGCTTTGATGTAATCGACTTTCCCCTCCCACTAAAACTGCTTACTTTGTGTTAAAATTTGAAACCGCAATTAAGCACAGCACGAAAAGAAAAATAATAGTAGAGATCAATGTCTTGTATTGAAATCGGTGCAATCATGAATATGCATTAAGAAGTTTTCTTCACACCAACTTTTTGTTATTTCTTTTTCCATTTTTGTTTTTTATAGCATCTTTTCCAACTGCGCATCGCCATTAAAAGTCATCGTCAGTCATAGTTTCAGGTACACTAAGTGAAAATTAGAAAACAAAGACTACGTGGAAGCCTCTTAGAGAGAGAGGGGTTACAGATCTGGACGTGGGAGACTTAGTCCGTCATGCGATTCAATACCAGCACCGTGGTTTGGAGTAACTGTATTATCATCTATATTGATGCAAACATTCAGACCAGATCTCCGAAATGAGGATCTGAGGATACTAAAACCTTCAAGGACACGTTGTATAAGGATGTCCGACATGAATTAAGCCTGAAAAGAAAAGATACGATGACAGAGGCGACAGAAACTCTTTTGATCGCAAGCCTGTTTAATCCTACATGATTTGCGCTAAACAACAAAAAGAAAGCAACAGCGGGGTAAATATAATTAAGTAAATAAAAAGGTAGCTGTGAGTAAAAATGCTTCGCTTCACAACTATGGGTTTTATGGTTCGAACCTATTGTGCCGCAACTAGGCATATTATCATCTATTATAGGCTACCTGGAGGAAATTCAAAGCTACCTGAATGAAATTTGATAGACGAAGTCCATTTGCAGTACCGTTCCTGAGTTTACTTTATAGTAGGCTTAATCCGTGTCCCAGTTTTGGAACACCGACACATCATTAAATGTTGTTAGTGCACTCTGCTCCATTAGAAACATTCGAATTAGGTATGCACTAAAAAAAATGCCTGCAACAATCATGGATGCTCGACTGCTTCGTCTAAATTAATCATAAAACTATAACACGAAACCTGAAATGACTAGATTGTTACTTGATAAACTCCCAATAGCAAGGAACTTAATATAAATAACACTAATCTTCAAGGTGGAACTGGATCAGAGATTCGTGGCACTACACAGTAGTTGCCCTTATAATTACATAAAGTAAAGTATACTTTTCACAAGATTAGCTATAATATTTTTGGCTTGATGAGAAAGTGTGATATTTATCAACTCACAAATCTAAGTTATAATTCCATGGGAAAAGAGAAACTCTCTTCTTTTCGAACAATGGTAATATTTGTTGCAATCGCACATGAGCATGTACATAACACATATTTATTATTTATATGTTTATCATGGATATCATTCATTCGTGGCATGACAGATATTAAGTGCGAAATGTGATGTTCAATGGATTTTATAGCAATATTCTGCTTATGTTTCTATACCGAACTTCTACTCTTGAAACATGAGCATATAGGTACCATAATGGTGTCATACTTTCGGAGGTATTTGGACCCTGCATTGCAATCAGTAGAAATACTTCTCCTTTGATAGTGACCCAGCAGGATTGAGCATCTATATATATGACATTAATATTAGAGTGACTAGTGTTTGTATGTAGAAATGTGTACGCTGCACTCATTAATATTATGTTTCTTTGCCATGAACAGTGTAAAGTATCGTTCTTAGCATAGGCTTGGCAAACGCTTCGCATGGGCTGATCTCTAAAACATATTTATATGTATATGTGTGTCTGTGTGATGCTTGAGATAGAAATAAAAAGGAAGAGAGAGAGGAAGAGAGAGAGAGAGAGGGGGAGAACGGGAGAGAAAAAGACACACAATCTATTGTTTCCTATGTTCTTTCAGGTACAAATCACGATTGATGTGACTTAACTAAATAGGTTATTCCTGTTCATATTGAAAGGAGGATGCTGATCTTCTTATATCGTCACATAGTAAATGTCAGAAGATTAACCTGCAGCCAATAGCATTCAGCCTGCATGGAAATATATCAGGCTGTAGCTAATATTAGCATACATGGAATGAGATTAATGCACAACTAATGTTATCTCCATATTTGAAGGAAGATTAGGCTTACTCCTCTGTAATTTCCTGTACATCACATACAACTAATCTATTATCAATAATGTCCCATAAAACGCAGAACGATTAGTGCTCTGGTGAAAGTATCATCTACCCATATGAGATTAGTTTTTAAGCCAACATTATCTAACATTCGCCGACAAAGTTTAAGTTTTATAGCATCATATCACATAAATAAGAAAGCCGGTGAATATATTGCTTTAGGAATAACACACAGTGAAATATAAAACATACAGATATGAACATATTTTTTCAAATACCAAAAGTTGTAAAATAAATATTGCCATTTTTCGTTAAAATAATGTTGTAATCTGAAAATATAAACATACATAAAACAGTATACACTTGGTATTTCATAAGTAGCAAATCCTGTGGATTTTATATAAAATATGTCTGTATTTATACAAATTTCTGTACATATACATTTTGTAGATATTTATATATATGTTGCCTTTATAAGTATAACACAGAGAAGAGCATTACTGATAAATATATATATAAAGGTAAAATACAGGATCTACTAGATTACAATAAAAAGACAGGCGAAGGTTATAGATGAAAATCAATTTATATATGTATATAATTTATTCAGAGATGATCTTTAGCGTATTGTATTTTTAAACATTCTTATACATTCTTGGTCTTCTGCAGTTTTCAAAGATTTTGCGTGGTTTTATATGTACGTATGTATATATATATATATTTCTTTTCAGATTCTCTAATTCTTGCGGTGGAGAAATGCCTTTATTCTTTTGCTGATTTCTGACTCACACGACTTTTCGAGTCACATATGCCATGCTGTCTTAGACACCTGACCAGCATGGCTGTAGGTGACACGTAAGCCGAACAGCAGTAGCGAATGGTCCATAATGTCGACATCCATTTTCTCGTAAACAAAATAACATTTTGCATTTGTTCGCTCCACATCTGCTTATTATGTCTTGCATGTTTTACAATTCTGACACCACCACTATATAAATGTATGTAATCTTTATGTGTGTACTAGTTGATCATGTGAAAAGGCACACACACAATTGTATGTGTGTGTGTATGTGTGTCTGTTTTTATATGTGTGTCTGCGTGTATGTATGTATGAAATTGTATGTTGTATATATAGTCCATATATATGTTTGAATATATAGAAAATACGAGCGTGATTTTCTTTTGATTTAAACATAGAGTATAGAAATTACAATTTTACATTATGGTTGTTCCTGACATTTCGGTGTTATTATATCTCAGTGTTAATATATTTTGAAAGCAGAACCATCTCAAACACAAATCAATAGATTATCATTTATTTCAGATCCTTTTTATATTTTCTTTTTTCTTTTAATATCAAACTTCGAAAGAAAATCGTGACCATAATGACAAACACGGAATGGTCGGTGTCGAATTTTTGAAACATTGAAGAATATGAAATAATTGCAACATCTGTTGATATTTCAGATATCACCTTACAGCAACTTTAAACACTAAAAGAAAACCTGGAAGCTTTGCAACAAAACGTGAAATTAAAAGCATTATTATCACATGAATGAAGAAAAAAATATGTTACACTGATCATGCAAAAATATAAGTGTCTGACCCTTTTATGATGACGACTGTAGCAAATAAGATTAAAATGCGTGGCGATGTAAATTAAATTCTAGTGTGGCAAAGATAAGTGATTACAAGAGAGAAATTTGGACTCTACAGCTTGTGTTTACTGAGTGTGATAGAAAGATTGGTATAAGTGAGTTTGAAGTGAGAAAAGCTATCTGCCAGAAGAATGAAATGTGAAAGATCGCAGCTGGAAATAGCGAGTACTGGTTGATTGTGGAGTTGCAGATGGTTGCTGGTAAGTGTGAGGCTGCAATCAGAATTCCTCTAAAGTGAAAACTAAGTCACGATAACACTATAACAGGATATCGTGTTAAGATTAAGGCCTAGAGAAAGATAAAGAGAGTCAGTGGGAGAAATAGAAAGATGGAGTAGGAAGAGGGAGAGCGAGGAAGATGAAAAGATGGCGAGAAAGGGGGAGAGAGGAAAAAGATGGAGATAGAGGCGGGAAAAGAGAGATAATAGATATTATCAACAAACACATGATTTTGTTCATGAGAAGCAGCAGCTTCTTTTATCATAGATTCTATTTCACTTTCGTTTCCCCTAATGCTCCTTCAAATACTTCAGCCCGGTCATCTATGTTAATGTAGGGTGTGGTTATGAGATTTGAGAAATTTGGGTCACAACCACATGTTTCCGGATTGCATACCTCTGTGCGTCGCCTTTGTCGAGTGTCTACAACATTCTCGGTTCGGCCAAAGCTGTGCAAGTGAAAAAAGAAAAAGAGTAAATCTCACTCGCAGCTCACTTTCGCTCCCTATATTACACACAAACACACACAGACACAACACACATTCTAAATGAGCTGAGATATTCGTCATGGCCTGATTTTGCTTTCCTTTTCCTTTATGATATACCTACTGACTCGGAAGTCTATTATAGATCCCTAGCTCCAACCTCAGGTGTGAGCTTGGAACTTAACGGATGACCAATTATAGCACTTACGCAGCCTACCTATTCGTTTGGATCATTACTGAACAAAACCACTCATATCCTTTATATATATATATATATATATATATATATTTGAGTAATTGAATGAATTATCTTATTAAGGATAATTCGAAAGATAAGCGATACCTGGGTAGCAAATTCACATCAGAAAGAACACGGTTGAAGCTACGTCCCTAGGGCATAGACTACGTGTCTTCGTGCGGAAATTTGTATGTTTATTTTAAAATTATAAGTATATGAAAGAATGGAGTTGAACGACTGGTTAACAAATATCCTTTATTCTCGACATATGTTTCGAAGGCTGCATATTTCTAATTCCGAAGGAATAAGGAGTACATTATGCTCGCAAGGAGCCCATGGCTTGAGAGCGGTCCGCTAAAAGTTTTTTGTGCATTTTGATGTCGACATGAGTTCCTTGATTTTCTTGAAGAGAAATCTTCATAATGTACTCCTTATTCCTTCGGAATTAGGAATATGCAGCCTTCGAAACATATGTCGAGAATAAAGGATATTTGTTAACTAGTCGTTCAACTCCATTCTTTCATATACTTATATATATATATATATATATATATATATAAATTATAATTTAAGGTATCTAAGCGATACCGCCACGCTGGAAATAGCAGCCAAAACCTGACTCTAAATCCACATTAAATGGAGTAGGAAGAGGGAGAGCGAAAAAGATAAAAAGATGGCGAGACAGGGGGAGAGAGATAATAGATATTATCAACAAACACACACATACACACACACACACACACACACACACATATATATATATATATATATATATATATATATATATATACGTACATATATATCATGTATATATGCATGCATGTATGTATATATATATGAGAGAAAGTGTAGCCTTTCTTCAGTATTCAAGAAATTTAAATTTGCTAGTTTGTATCCTTAAATGTTGTATAAAGACTTCTTATTTAAGTCTTGAGTTACTTTTAGTTATTAAAGATTATCCATACGGTAAGAGATTAAGGTTACCCAATTCAATAGTGGGAATCTTGTTGCCTGTGTCAATCTACTAGTGTTATCTATAAAAGATACACATCTCTGACGATTTAGGCAATAACTCCTCTGTAATTTGTATTATGTAACTAATAATCAGCTTATGTTAATGAAACGTACGTAAGATGGTGCACTTAAATATTTCAATTTTTATTTTTTTATCTAGTCTGTATAACACTCAAACTAGAATTTCATAAGAAAGAACAGAATTACAATGTATGAAAGAAAATATATATGGACTTCTAAGTAATGGTTTTATGTAACGCGATCTAAGGATTAAATTACAATGGACGAACACACACACACACACACACAAGTGGCTTCATAAGAAAACATACACTTCAGTTTAATTGCTCCGAAGAAGCGATAAATTGTTGCTTAACCACTCAGCTCTGAGTGTATTGTTCCTTATAGAAGAAACAGCTGTAATCTAATGAAGCTGATTAGGTAATTCCTGTTCCTTTACACTTCCAACGCGCATTGATGTGTGAGTATCTCCCTGTATGTATATACCGGCGTACATAATAAAGTGTTGATGTGTCGAAAAAAAAATGCACCCCAATCTCCTCTAGTATCTTCCCTGTTAACTTTTCCTTCGACCTCTTCATTGATCGATCGAATAAGTACGAAACAAAATAAAGAGTACAATAATAAAATAAGTATAATAAGTACAATTAAGTTACAATAAGTATATATAAGTACAAAGCTAAACAAAGACGAGATTTAACGCCAGAAACTTTTTGAGTTGGTGAACCATTATGTCCGCAGTTCATTGACTGAAATCAATAACAGAAATAAAAGTATGTGCCAAATTACGTAAACTAAGGATTTAGGGTGTGTTTTGTTAAGGTTGTACGTTGTTATTAATATAAACGATATTTTTTATGTGCGATTTGAACTTGAGGATGTAATTAAATAATGTGCCACTGTACCATTTCTTTGCCATACTGCCTTTTGTTGTTACAAATACAACCTATTCAGTACTTTTAAAGGAATGAATAAATAAGATAGGTACTTTGAGAGGACCCAGGAATACCATTGGTATATATTTGAACGTAAGAGTAGAAATTTTTGTTACTTAGCCTTAAGTTATTCTTAGACCAAGGCTATCTAACTGTGACCCTGGCGTGCCTTTTGTCTATCATGGGTTATATTTTTCAATGTGTCATTTATTTTTTTAAGGGAATCGAGTAGTGTATTCAGCTGCCGTGGTTAGCAGGACAAGTTCAGAGTAGAAGTTCTCTTGCTATACAGAATATCGGCGACAAATTACGTTCCATTTTGTTCTAAGACACGTTATCAACTTGTTCATCGGTTGATCTTGTTTGTGCATCATAAACCATAGAAATGATAATATTTCTGATACTTCTGTTCATTGAAGGATCCTGATAAGATATTGACTAAAGGATTTAAAATGTAAACAATGGCTGTCATAAAATCGATTCTTTAGTACTGCTATGAATTATGGCATTATTGTAACTAAAGGTTTGCTTTCCTTTACCATTTCCAAGTGCCCTCGTTTCCATCATTGTCTACAGAAGAGATTTATATTCTCCACCCACTGTGCTATATAATTATATTTTATGCAAAATAATCTTGGCCATTTCTAAATACGTTGGTCGTTTCGAGTCAGATAAGTACTTTGCTCTTATTCAGCTGGTGCTAAATGTATTGCTGGAGGCGGAGATGAATTGATAAAGATAATATTAACATGAGATGATCTTCCACTCATGAGCAACAAGTCAAATGTTAAACCAATGCAACTAAGAGTCTCTCTTCCTCCCTCTCTCTCTCTCTCTCTCGTTCTCTGTCTGTCTGTCTCTCCCTCCCTCTCTCTGGCTAGAGAAGAGGAAAAAGCGGACAAAGGTGAAATAAATTTGACAGTAGAAAAGTATTCAGAGATAATTCGCTCTGTATATACAATTGTTACGCTTGCAGATGCACGCACGCGTGCGCATACACAATCACACACACATATCATTTTCCATGTGAACAGATGTCTTCTATAATATAGGACATAACGCTATCACCCATAACATCATATTCTCCTCTGTTTCTTCCTTAGGTGTATTAAGCTTCACCACACACTTCACTGTTCGTTGTTTCTTTTGTTTTTGCTTTATATTTCTACCATCTTTTAGGCACATGGTTTCGTTTGTCTTTTCAGACTCCGCTTAGTATGTTTTTACTCTAAAACTCAAACTTTACTCGCGTTATCAGGGTGATTAGTACATACATACATACATACATGTGAATGCGTGTAGCTTAGTGGTTAGGGGCATTCAACTCATTATCGTAAGGTCGTGAGTTCAATTCCCGGCGGCGCGTTGTGTTCTTCAGCAAGACACTTTATTTCACGTTGTTCCAGTCGACTTACCTGAAAAAATGAGTAGTACCTGTATTTCAAGGCGACAACCTTGTCAGACTCTGTGTCTCCCCGAGAACTACGTTAAGGGTACACGTGTTTGTGGAGTGCTCTTCCACTTGAACGTTAATTTCACGAACAAGCTGTTCCGTTGATCGTATCAGATGGGACCCTCGTCGACGCAACCGACGGAGTGCTCCTTACCTTATCTTACTTACTTACTTACATGCATACATACATACATACATACATACATACATACATACATACATACATACATACATACATACATACATACATACATACATATAGACGACAGAGAGAGAGAGAGCGATACACATACATAGAAAGGAAGATGAACAAAGAGATATACAAATACAGAAGAGGGGAGAGTGAAAGATAGAGGTATAAGGACTGTGTTGTGGTATCTTGATCATGATTAATAAGTTAAATGTCGAATGTTTGTTAATTTCGGAGTAAAGAGAATCAGGTGTACCTTAGCTATAACTCGAAACTCAATCACAGTTTAATATTTTCTCTCCCCTGTTGATTTTACGAGGACCAGCTTCATTCATCTTGCACATGTCTTTGTGGAGTCTTCATCCACCTGGGCACTATTTTCTGAGAGGCCATAGCAAGTGAGAGTGCTTAGCTTTTTCACAATTCAAGTATTTTTCGCGTTTACGGCCTTCCATTAACACATCTCTAACACTTAAAGGCGTTGTGACAAGAGACTGATGAAAATCTAGTAGCTGTCAGCTTGCAATAAGAACTGTGAGTTAATTCTCGTTTTGCGTGTAGGTTATTGAACCTAATATTATCTTCCATATGAAAAATATATTGGCGCATTAAGGATGCATGAGTTGCGGTGATAAATAGACCATCGAAGTTAGAATAACATGATGAAATATTTGTGAGGCAGAAAATGTAATATCATGTCAAGAGTATTTGGCGTCTTGATATGTGAGTGAATGAGTTAAAGAAGAGTTTGATGGGAGATAATGAATAGTTATCTTTAGTGAACATTTGTGTAAAGATGGAATAAAAATGATTAACTTCAGTAACTATAGAAACTAATTGTGTTTCATTGAATTTATGCATGGAGAGAAGTGGGGAGCTTGAAGAGTAAGTTTTTTTAATTAGTGGCAGTAATGCAACTACTAGTATGAGAATTAGAAGGTTTTTAATTTGAAAGGTGACTGAAGGCAATACAGGAAATTACATCTGTCATCTAATTTACAAAAGAAACAAAAATAGCATAATTTTCTCGCCGTTCCATGCTTTGTTTTTCAACGTGTTCTCCTCTCTCATTTCCGTCACATTCTTGTTTTCCATTTATTCTTTGCAAATTTTAGACTTTCTTTGTACTATTTTACTCTTTACTCTTTTACTTGTTTCAGTCATTTGACTGCGGCCATGCTGGAGCGCCACATTTTCGTAGAGCAAATCGACCCCAGGACTTATTTTTGTAAGCCTAGTACTTATTCTATCGGTCTCTTTTGCAGAACCTCTAAGTAACGGGGACGTAACACACCAGCATCGGTTGTCAAGCGATGTTGGGGGGGGGGGGGGACACAGACACAAACGCATACACACACACGCACATATATATATATATATATATATATATGACGGGCTTCTTTCAGTGTCCGTCTACCAAATCCACTCACAAGGCTTTGGTCGGCCCGAAGCTATTGTAGAAGACATTTACCCAAATGCCACGCAGTGCGACTGAACCCGGAACCATGTGGTTGGTAAACAAGCTACTTACCACACGTAATTAATATCGTTATTGTCGCTTAGTTCACTATTAGCTTTAATTTAGCATACATATAATCAAAGGAATTCCAGTCATGACCATCTCATCTTTTGTATTGTCCAGTATATATTTTTTGAAGAGGATAGCGTTTGATTTGTAGAAAGATAGGCTAGCAGTTTTAGTAAGTCGAGCAATAGTTTTAAGGTTCCCTTATTGGTCCAATTTTATTAATATATTTTTATAGCGTAGATCCAAAGAAATTACACTCTTATCAGTACGTGACTCAAATAGTCCATTGTAATACATGTTTTAAACACTTGACTTAATAAATGTCGCTACTCTCTTCCACAAATTTTCCAAAGTAACAGATAATCCCATGAAGGTATTTAGTACAATATTTTCGATTTGATTTCATAATTGGTGTTTTATAGAAAATTAATAAAATTATGATAGGAACGCCTAAAACCACCGGTTTTCCGTTGCAATGTCGGAGTGAAATTTAAAACATTCTACTAGATTTCATGTGTAATTGTTTTGATAACTTAAAAAGCCGCAAGGAAAGCAATATGACGTACGCAACAAAATATAAACGAAGTTCATTCTGTAGGAAAAATTTCTCATTTCTTTTTCTCAAACGTTTTTAATTGTACTCAAATATAAATGAAATAAATATCTTTATTTAAACGTATAAACATACATTATGAAAATTGCAAGCCGGTCGAATAATGCATCAAACTTAATGCTAAATTTATGGAATTTAATTCGAACACACATCTGGTACCGTCACTCACTTATCATGTACTATTTCCTCTGAAAATCTGGAGCACCATCACAAAAGGTTTAGTGCAAAAATAACTAAAGAGGATATGAATATCCATGTTGACTGACTATAACTAAGGTACAGACTAACATATCACTCGTATTTGGAAGTTCAGAGCATGGAAAGCTGGAACAAATACAGCACGACAATATTATCCAGTGTTCTAAGAAGTCCACGAACTCGCCGTTCTAGGCTTGTGCTTTATTTTATTATCTCCGGATGGAAAGAAAGCAAAGTTTAACTCGGGAGTAATATAAACTCAGAGCGTAAAGAACTAAGGCACACAGCAAGACATTTTGTCGAAGGAGCTAAAGATTTTAAGATAATACCGCCCTAATTAAGAATTATAATGTATGGTAATCGAATTCCTTGAAAAACTAATTAATTTTGTCACATTATAAAAATGTCTGGATTCCTGGAATTAATCTCGCATTGGTTAATTCAAATAGTAGATGCATGCTTGACGGTTTTGTAGGAAATCTATTCCAAACAAAATCCAGTTAAAGGATGTAAGGAATGAAGACCTAAATACATGAGGTATACGTGCAGAACATTTTGTACAAATTTCCTCTTTTAAAAGCTTTCCACAGCACATAATTTTCCTGTTAGAAACTCGTCTCTAATACACTGACTGTAATATTTTAAGATTAGTTTCTTTTCACCTGGCAAATCTGTGAACACACGTAACATAGTATTCTCTCTAAACACTATCAATTTGTTTAGACATTAAAACATGCATTCCCAGGTGAAGTGATTGAAAGTTTATCACTTCAAATTTAATAAAGATTTATTTTTTCTTACAATTTATTACACATTACCTCTTCCAAAAGTTCATACCTTGCTACCATCAACTATCTGAGATAATTCCTGCAGGCCAATCAACATATTTTAATTTGACCTATTATCTAACTCAGAAAGTGACTCCAACGCTCAACTGAGATTTTTACGTAATCATTATGCATGCACTTAACGTTGCATTTATTCAGTTCTGCCTATTTATTTCTGTATTGCCTCATGTCTTATGTTCTTACATCACATTGCTGTTCATCTCTTATTTGCTTAAGTTCTATTTCATACAGAACTGTCTGGAGATTGAAGTTTACATTTTGACTCTCATATTGCCAGTGCTATTATTAAGACAGCACTGATAACAAACTTACTTCGCACCTAAAACAGTCGTAAATATAGTAGACGTTATTTTACTCAGTGTCTTCATAGTCAAATCAAAATTTATCCTCACTTCACATTTGGTTTCTTTCAAGTGCCTCCATTTTTCAGGAGTGCATAATGCTCATTCTAAAAACCTTGAGCTATTTATATTCTTTTTTATCTAAGAAAAACAAATCGTTAATTTGAGCAAATTATTCTGAACTTCAACAGTGGCAAAGTTTTTTTTAACAAACTGTTAGTATTCAAAATTACCAAAATATTTATTGTATTTGAATTACTGACTTCCCAGATTACTATTTTGTGATAACTTGATTCGTCTATTTTGTCCTGGGAAACATTCTGCATAAAGCTTCTCCTTAATTTATTTTAGACTCGAAGTAATCACAATCAGAAAGTAAATATTGTTCTTTCAAAATAGTTAGATCTACGGTAAGGTCGTCATAAATTATAATGGATTCCCAAATGCATATGTAATTTTAACTATAAAGCAGGAAAATCTCGTCTGAAGCTAAATTATTTAAGAATGAAACCACTACGTTAAACTAACGAATTATTAAATTAGACGGTATTTAGCCTAAGCTCACACTTTAACCATGGAAACTGGAATGGGAATTTATCAGCAGTCAGAAAATTAAAGGTTTAGCAGTAAGAGTAAAATACAAAGCTCTCTGATCTTTCTTAAGTATGGTTAGGTTTATGCTTACAAGTACAGTATCTTACAAGAATACACTGTATGTCAGCTATCCATATGAGTACACGAGTCCTTTAGATATATTTACATCTTATGTAATGTTAAATTATCCACAAATTTACATCTTGTCAATAAAGTCTGTTTAAAAAAATTTAAAGAACTACTATAAAAAGAAAATAATGGATTATTTTGCTAAATATTGCAAACTAATGAACAAATTTGCATTGTAAGATCAACTTTTAAAGATAAATGTGGCTATGAATGTACTCTTATGAAATAGTTAAACAAAAAATTAACTACTTAATTTGATCTAAAAGAACATTAAGTTGAGTTACGTGTTCTCACGTTCTCTTATACGGAAGTGAAGCAATTCCCATGACATTTTCAGACTTTCCCAAACTGACAAAATCGATGCTGTTGATGCTTAATTTGAGTATCCTTTCGTAGATACCAGTAGAAAAAAAGATCTGGGTAGCGAGAGAATTACAGAGAATTGCAATAATCGGAAGGAATAAACAGGTATAGTGGTTAAAGCAAGTGAAAGACAGTAAGGGCAATGGACATTGGTGGATATGGTTGCGCCGGGAGAATTTGGGTGGTGGAGAAGATATTCAGATAGCTTGTTTAGAAGGTCAGAGACACTAAAGGGAGTGTCAGAAACACAGACTTGGACGTGAGTTTCTGAGATTTAGTGGTTGAAGCAGGTTAGAGAAAGAAACTTGTTTTGGGGTATCTTATTAGATATTTTCGTTTATGTATGTAGCAGTACACCTTAATAGATATACTCCAGTATTATTTGAGAAATTGTTATTTCTATTGCTATACCCATCTGAAGCTGCTAGTTTATTTTCCTCTGTAAACAAAGTTACAATAAATTTAATCTCTTGTACACATATTAGATGCTTGTAGTAAACATAGAAATCGAAATCTACGAAAACTCACTAGTGAGAGAAGACAGAATAAGATTCAGTTTCACCACATACAGGCTACATTAGCCTTCTGAATGATACATTGCGAAGAACTTTCGTTCTGTAAATAAGAAGACTGCATTCAATTTTTTACTCGAAGAAACTCCGGAGATGCTAATGATTCTGATAAAGTTCAAAGAAATGTCCACTTACTGCTAATGTTGTAATATTAGTATTTTGAATAGAAGTGTGGAGAACGGTCCAGTAATTCTACTCCAATGACTATAAATGAGGTGTTGCATGGGAAATTGAAGACTAACTGTTTAAAGCAATGGAAATTAGGTTACAATGATGGAACAGATATTAAGAATGCTGGTTTAAAAATCTTTGGATTCATATCGATTGAGAAATTAAGAGCAACAAGCTTTTAAATGTGAATAGTTTATTCAGTGTAACAGGAAACGCTTGGTGCAAATGTAACAAGCCTGTTTCATTTAATTGATTCATCGGGGTGAGAAGATATAACCTTACTGTATTAAAGTGTTGCAGAAGTGGTTTTGAATGTCAAATGAATATTGAAATCAAATGTTGATGCGTTTATTAATTTGTATTTTGATGGTTTCAAATTAACATTTTATATATTCGCAAGATAAGGAATAGAAAAAGGGATTTGATTACTTTTAAATTAAACTATACCACTCTATTATCAGTACTGGATTTCGTTTTGATGTTTTAATTAACTATCCGTGTTATGCACAGTGAGTTAACATTGGAAAATCGATAACATTAGCAATTGCATTTTGAAAATTTTAAAGTTAGATTTGGCAAATAAGGAGCTTTAAGATTCTTTTATTGAGATAATTAAGACTGTTGTCAATGAACAAAGATTGAATTCATATGACGTACACTAATCTTTTCATCGAATTCCTTTATCTACATCACATTTGGTCTTTATAAAGAACAACGTTTGCAATTCTGGCAAGAAGTGTGTGTGTGGGGTTATTTTTTCTGAATAATTCGAAACATTGTATTAACATATCAAGAGCATATTTCCTTCATTATCTATGGTGAAGATATTCTATAAAACGAATTGATTTTAATGACACTAATCTTAATACTTTCAAATTCTCAAATTTATTATTCGAGGTAAATTAAAGCCGAAGGAAACTAAGATTTTCGACCGGTTAAACGTTTCTCTTTATATTATCGCAGTGGAGGATATGATTTGAATGGAATTTACATCCCAGGAATTTATACATCCACAAAGGATTTTTATTCAAATATATAATAGAAAGCTTTAAAGGTATTCGAGTCACTCAACTCAGTCTCTGTTTAGTTGGCTCTCTTCATTTGTATGTCAGTATTTCTCTCTCTTTCTCTCTCTCTATCACTCTTTCTTTCATACATACATACATACATATATACATAAACAAATACATAAATATATATATATATTTATATGTGTGTGTGTGTGTGTGTTTGTGTGCGTATGAAAACTGGCTTTTGCACCCTTTGTTAAAAATAGAAAAACCAGAAGCATATACATATAGAGATAAAGGAAAAATTATTGCTAATTGAATCCAATGACAATATTCATCTAGTATAGTATTTTAGAGGTCGACTGTAGAAGAAATATGGTCACATGCTCACTGTCTCAAATGAAATTAATAAGAAACACATGAATATATATATAGAGACATCAAAAACATTAACACAAATTGTGTGTGAAAATTAAAGTTAGAGGCAGGGAAAATGAAAGCAATAGAGAGATATAAAGAGATATATGGATAGGTAAATAGACAAATATTTCATCACTAATTCCTAGTCTCTAACCTACAGGTATACTGTCATTTCTCTCTTTCTTTTCTACAATGGCAATTGCTCCTCTAATATAATGATCTCTGCTTCACAGTGTTGGCTACTTTCGCACTTTCAACACTCAGGCATCTCATTGTCCCTCATCTCTACACTTCCTGGGCTTTTCATAAACCCAGTTACCATTTTTTTGCACTAACCACTATACCCATCGTTGTTTCCCAGAATATTATCTATCTGGAATCTGGTAGTTCATTTCGCAACAGTCTATACGGAACATTAACAATATCAGTTTCATTAGTCACGGACAATCTGCTAAGGATATCGGCTCTTTCCCTTTATCGATTCGGCAACTAATGAAAAATAGACTGTTATGTATAAATGCAGAGAGATAGAGATTCAGATAAATGTCTTGCATTGCTTCAGGCACTTGAATCTCTGTTGGAATTGTAGGGGCACCGATGTGACATACAGCTCATATTGGGCATATAAACCTATTGCGGCTTGCCTTTCACCTTATCTGGCCAAATTTTGCTCCTCAGAAAGTGAGACTAAAAAAGGAGAGGGCAAAAGAGGGAAAAATGAAACCTACTTTTGGACTGGTATTTGCTGACCCCGAAAAATGAAAAGAAATTTTGACCTCGGTGAGAGAAAAAAATACTGTAGTTTATTTGGTCCGACGCTGTAACGACTCAGATGCATTGAAACAGTGAAACAGAAACATAAATAGCTGAACAAATAAAGTCATACATAGTTTATCATATAAGTCTACGTATCTGGTGGTAAGCGTGTCTCTACATGGACAATACCTCTTGGAATAAGAAAATCACTTGAAAGGCTACAATATTATTATTAATTTTTTTATACTCTCTTGTGTGTTGAGATTTTATGCAGTTGTCCTTTGTTAATTACGGTACATCTCATATATATGTTATAGTTATATAATTCTATTTTCTATCATTTACATCACTTTCTTTATGCATCATCACAAGCGAATATAGTCTGACATGCGTCAGATACTTTCACTTATAAAATAAAAATAATAATAACAATTGAATTATAAGTAGTAAGTAATAATTAAAATCAAACTAAAGTATAATATAATCGTAACATAACAAAAGTAAAAATAGCAATTGGTATAAAATTGCATCAATGACTTGAACTTGAATAAGTGGTTTCACATGAATGGGAATAAATTAAAAATAAAATTAGCGTGCAGAAATGGAATAGTCCAGATGGATAATAAAAAATTAAATTAAAGAAAAGACTATTGTCTATAAAGTATACAATGTAGAGAAAAAAGAAGATTTGAACACATGGAGGAAAGCACCTTCGAAAAGTGTCTTGGTGCGACTATGAAAGATAAATTCACCACAATAGAAGCAAGGTTCGAGTCAACGGAGCGTGCAAGGGAGTACTCGACTCGAACTTGCAAAGTGGAAATATTTTATTTTTACCTTTATATCGTGGACGTAGGACGTCCCGGAAAAAAATTTAAAATGCCCCTCCCCCACAGAAATAGAGGTAGGCTGGATTGTAGCCACACTTCTAAACAAGAGGGAGGGCAATATACAATTGATCGAAATTACAAAAGACGGGCTAACAATTCCAGTCTGTTATATATTTTGAGTATTGTTATCACTAGCGATATCAAGATATAACTTTGTATTTTGTATTTTATGTGTAGATGTATATATATAGATGTACATGTAATATGTACACATATATATATACACATATATACATGCACTAGCCTATGACCCGGCAACGCCGGGTCTTTAATGCTAGTATATATATATTATTATTATTGTTATTATTATTATTATTATTATTATTATTATTATTATTATTATTATTATTATCATTATTATTTGCCAAATTGTGCGATTATATATCAGTTTGAGTATTCCAGATGCGTATTGTGTCCCATGTTTGACAAGAAATCCCTGACATTTAGAAATGAAAAAAACTTCTCGGCAAATATTTCCTAATGAAATATAGATGATGGGAACTTGAAGGTAGAAGTAATAACGAAATATTTTAAAAAACAAAGCTTTATAAAGTGAGGGTGTGTATGTGAGTATATGTGTGCGCGCGCACTAAAATATAGAACTTTCTTGTTTACTAACAATGAAACAAACAATGACATCACTAAAATGCTTCTGTAAGAAAAGACTTTCGGAATTAATCACGTTCTTAAAATATGAAGTGATATATGACTAGATATGAAAACAAATTCAATGAACCTCAGTTAAAGCATATAGATGGCTCTCGTATATAATCATATAACCATGCTGAACTATAAATACTGACTGACTGACTGACTGACATGCTGATCAACAGACATGGAGAAATATTGAAAACTATGCACACATATATTGTAAGAAGAAAAAAAAATCATGCATAGATAAATAAAACAAAAAAGATGCATAAATTGACAGATTGCTGTTATACATATGTAGATGATATCCTTCTTAAATATGGATATATATTAGAGCTAGAAGCTATTCTGCATCACCTATTCCTTTCCTTTCTTCTTCGCCCCTTGTCTGAACTAGTCATTTCTTTGTCTAAATGATTTAGAAAAAATATTCCTTTTAAAAAGCTCTTCGTGTCATTTCCAGCAAAATTTATCATATGTCAATGCAGAAGATATACAGCCATGCCATAAATAATGATAAGAATCTTTTCTACATCAACTGTAATATCAACCCAACAATGGAAATAACTACATATGGTTTATGCATCACCAAATAAATAATGAGTATATGATAGACATATACATTCTTTAAAACTGAATATATAAATTACGCAACTACATGAATTATAGGAAACTGTAGTAGATAATTTTTCAATTATTATGAAAACCTTTACATATGTCTGTCTCAGATTTCCTCCTGAACTAATTTATTTCAGAAAAGAAAACACATAGCCCTTCCTGGTAAATCAGGGAAGCGAACAGACGTGACACCTTCTTAAATGCCACAAGCACATACGCATACACACAGCCATAAAAGTTTTGATATATGTGTGTGCGTGTGTGTGTGTGTATGCGTGTATGTTTGAGTGAGTGTGTATGTGTGTGCGTGTGTAATGAAAGTATAAATACAAATATATACATATATATATATATATATATATATATAATTCTTTGCCTCTCTCTGTGTCTCAAACGGCTCAACCAAATCAAATCAAATTTTACCAGGTAATAGTCTCACACCCCGTGAGCGTCAACATGTAGTTTTGCTTCCATTTGGATTAAAACAATATAACATTAGCACTGGTTTGGTATTACGTGTAAAAAGTGATAAGGCTGTAAGATTGTTTCATTTTTATTCTTTTACTTTTAATTCTAACTTTATAACACTAAAATTATCTTATTTCTAAAACAAATAGCAGTTCATACATGTGCTTCTATTTGGTTAATTTATACAGTATACAAAAATTTAAAGAAACTACTTATATACAGCTGCTTACTAACAATAGAGATTGATGTATAAATTTTTCCATGTTCATCATTTTTGGTCACGATATTGAGAAAGTACATGCCACCAAAGAAAAGACGTAATTTCTTCAGAAGTAAATATAAAGCAAGAAGGATTGTAAAAAAATGAATGTGAGAATCTCAAGAGAAAAGAGAAATGATTTTCCCAAGATCAGCAAACAGTCAGCAGCACATCAAATGGAGTCTCAAGACAGAAACGAGATGCGACTTTCTCAAGATCAGCAAAAACATGCTGCAGCACATCAGATGGAGACTCAATACAAAAAGATGAGACTTTCTCATGATCAGTAAATGCATGCTGCAACATGTCAGATGCAGTCACAAGAGAGAAGGGAGATGAGACTTTACCAAGATCAGCAAAGGCACGCTGCAGCACTTAATGCTGAATCATTAAAAGAACATTTTAATGATTAGACAGAGATCCAATAGAATAACTCTCAGAAACAGACTACGTACAAATTCGTTCTTCACAAATCCTGGAGCTGCTTTCAGATATGATCTATTCCATTCTTATGAAAATTACAATATTGTCCAAATTGTTTTGCTAAACTCAAATTGTCGTTTCTGCAAAAGTTTAAAATTTCCAAATGAAACTAATGGCTTGTTCTACTCAAGCGGTAAGGTAACGTTGTCAGCACTGCCAACTCTTCCTGAACCTCTTACAGATCTTCTGGAAGGCACTTCCATACAGTCAAACGATTTTCGGAACAATATCACGCAATATAATTCTGAATTTCAAATAACATCGTTTGGTGTACCTAAGGTGATAGTCGAACATGGATTTACGCCGACGTTCAAGAGCAAGTCTATCACCTTATTGGTTTCCCGTTACCAACAGACGAACATCCACTTTCTCCAAACTTACTTTATGAGTGATGTAGGACAACAAACCCGAAGGAGGTATCAAAACTTCAGACGATGAGTCGTGTTAGACGCAGCGCCGAAGCCGCAAAGGAAAGTATATTCACTGACAGCTTTTCCGTGCGTTCAAATATCACATAACCCCCACCTCAATTTTCCATGTACGGTTAGAGAATGGAATAATCCAAACGGACGCGTGGTATGTCTCTTAGTCGAATTAGCCCATAATTTACTCCCCAAACGTTTAGTCGCCAATGCTGCACTTTCCCGTATCACCTATTAACATAATTGTAATATATATATATATATACAACCTATGACATTTTAATCCAGAGCAACGCCGGGTATCTTTGCTAGTTTCCCAATAAGCTTTCTTTATATTCCTGACCAGATAATTCTATGTTCTAAAAACTGCCATTGCACCAAAGTTTATATCTTGCTAAATCTGATGCAAAAATTCAGAGCTGTTGTTAAAAACGTATTTTTAATAAAATTGAAGAAGAATCTCCACAAACAATTGATTAAATATTTTGGCAAATTAACAAATTCTATCATCTTTAGCACTGACTCCCGAGAAGTACCCTGAAGTCATTAGGAAATAAACAGTCATAAATCAACTTACAATATTACCAACAACAACAACAACAACAAATATGTATGTGTATAGGAAGTCGTAACAATAGAAGACCAGCGGTTACAAAATAATCAATTTGAGAAAAATAAAAGAGACTGGCAATTTCTAATCCTAACAAGAAAACCGAACCATTAAAATAAAGCAAATAGTATTCGGCCAACTGATAATATCATTGCTCCATTTTTCATATCAATTCTAACGTGTAGACGTTTCCAGTTTATGAGTAGTCGTATTTGGGCTGTTTTCACATATCTCAAGTACTATATTTTTATATCGCCTTCTTTAGCATAAAATAAGACGACTGCTTATCTCAGAAAGAAATATCGTAACGGAATCGTAACGATATGGGAAATGTTCCTGTATTCATAACTCTAAAAAAAGGCATTTGTTAACTATTGCGATGATTACACACAGACACACATATATATGTATGTGTGTGTGTGTGAAATATAACCTGTCTTGAATAGCACAACAATGCAGAGTGGACTATAATAACTGTTATAATTTAATTATCCATAGTATGATATAATATGGGTAATTGTATTATAGTCCACTCTGCCTTGTCGTGCCATTCAAAACACGTTATATTTTACAAACAATACACAATGCTTCCAGCGAACCAATACTCTCCTTGTATATATACTCTCCTGTCGTTCTGGATTAAAATGACATAGTTTGTATATATATATATATAACAACGAGCAAAATGCCCCGCGTCCAATTGACGGTGCTGAATCATATCTGCTGAATAAAAAGCAATCAGTGTTTTCTTTTCATTAAAAAATACTTAAGCATGCCTTTATTTCAATAAAATTTTTGGTTTTGTTAAACGAAGTTAAGGCCAAAAAAAAAAAACTTTTTGAGAAACCAAATAGTCTTTCTTTCATGCCAAGTTTGAAGAAAATATCTCTTTTGCATCTTACATCTTTGGTCTCTTAAATGTACAGCATTTTGTGGCATCATTTCAAGCCAGCCGGGTTTTTTTACGCAAACTGCACGTGCACTTTTCTCGCGTACGCGTAGTATCGATCGCAACAACTGATGAACTTGCGCGTACAAATGCACGTTTCCACTGCTTTATTGATCGCATTCTCACCTGGAATCGATTTTTGTAATTTTTTGAAGACTTATACACGCTCAGATACTATTATAACAAATGCTTCTGTGTGTTACCGAGAAATTTAGAGAGAGCGAAAAAATGCTTTTTTCTAAGTAAACAATTCTAAACTTGTTTTTTAAAAAGAAATCTATAAGTCTGTTTACGCGTGCTTGTGAATCAGCGATGGCGTCTACAAGTTATGATGTGCACCAGTCTAGAGCGAGTGAAAGTGATTCAGAAAACGATTTTAGTAATACTATATTCTATTATAAATGATCTTGACATTCATTTTACTTTACATAAAATATTCTTTACATTCTACTGTTGTTTTATTGTCATTTATTCATGAGTGTTATAGATTTTATTGGTAAGCGAATTACGATTTATAACATTGCTACTGTGGGAAATGATTGCTCTGCTTTACGAGTTTTTGCTTTCGGAGCTTCTCCGGGAACAAAACAACTCGTATGTCGAGGCGTTACTCTACATTTATCGTCGTGGCACTCCGTTGGTTACGACGACGAGGGTTCCAGCCTGCTCGTGAAATTAACGTGCAAGTGGCTGAGCACTCCACAGACACGTGAATGTGACAAAGCTGGTCCTTTGAAATACAGGTACAACAGAAACATAAAGAAAGTGTGGGGGGAAATTGTGGTGAAAGAGTGCAGCAGGGTTCACCCTCCCTGCCGGAGCTTCGTGAAGCTTTAGCTGTTTTCGCCCAATAAACACGCACAACGCCCGGTCTGGGATTCGAAACCGAGATCCTACAACTGCAGTTCCGCTGTCCTAACCACTGGGCCATTGCGCCTCCACTGTATATCCACGTCGAGTTGATGTAATTCAAAGTTGGTTTCAGCGTTATTCGAACTTAAAAAATGTAAAGAAACAGAAGAAATCTCGCAAAGCATTTTGTTCGGCGTTCAAATAATTCTACCACTCCGCTACCAGGAGGTTATACAATTCAACAGATATGCAAATGTGTAGAAAGGGAGCCTGTTACTCGTAGCATTTGTTTTTATAAGTAGCAATAAGCTCTCTCTCTCTCTCTCTCTCTCTCTCTCTCTAGCTACTTGTACTCTCTGCAAGAAGATTACGAGAAGACACTGTTTATATAACAACGATAACAAGTTGTAATTCGTACAAATATTGCCGGATTCATCTTGCAGAGCGACACATACACACGCTCCCACACACAAACGCATGCAAAGAAAGAAGGTGAAAGAAAGAGAGACGTAAAGAAGGAATAACAGAGGGAGAGCAATATTTGTGTTTTAAGCATAGATTATATCTATACAGTTTGGCTGAGTGCATATCAATTCAAGCTACACATACTATCACATTAAGAGTTGACTCTCATAAACTCATATTGCCCCACCTTTTTATTTATAAGTATATTAATATATATGAATGTATATATATATATATATATATATATATATATATATGCGTTTAATAAAATACAGAAAATATATATCTCATTACATGGGTTATAAAACACATGTTTCGTCAACTTACTGTCAGGATTACATACATGCTTGTTGAAACAGATATTATATAATATGAAACACCTCTTCAGTGTTTAGTAATATGTGTGTGTGGGTGTGTGTATAGTAACAAAATATTTGAACTAACCTTGGTTTTCTTGAACTCCAGATAGTCTCTGTTTCGATCTTTCATTTTTGCGTAAACTCATTTTGGCGCGAGATACTGAATTGTTGTCCTGTACTGATACAGCGTCGTACTGTAAATAGAGAAAAAAAAGAAACCATTGAATTTGATGAATTTCTTCTCTGGAACAGCAATAATTCATATTTCATAATGATGGTTTTTGATTTAGACACAACGTCAGCAAATTTGAAGGGAGGGTTTTAGTTAAGATAACCTCGACCTTAATGCTTAAGAGGTATTTTGATTTATCGATCCAAAAAGAATTAAATGCAAATAGACGGCAGTTGGAATTGGATTGAGAGCGTAAAGATTTTTTTTTAATGCCTTCAGGTGGTTCGTTTGACGTTATAACGATTCAATTAGCTCGGAAAGAACCTAGAGAATTTCACATTTTTCTAAAGATAAAAACAGCGTTTCATCCATAGCTGAATCTTCAACGACAGTTGCATGTTAAAGGCAATTGGAAGACAATATATATCCTCAATTCTCACGGAAACTGTTATTTAAAAAATATCCCATTCTCCGCTAGAAGTTTTGGATTTTGAATATATTCATCTTTCAAACTTAATGCTTAGTTTTCTCTTAACGCTCTATTAAGAATATAAATATGACTGGAACATGTTTTCTAAAAACTAAAATATTACCCCCTTCTTCGCTGTATTTAGATCTCTCGCTATAGTAAATATATGTTGAATTACATGGAGTGCAGTCCATTTACATACATACACACATACATACATACATATATACATATATATATGTATGTATATATATATATATATATATATATATATATATATATATATATATATATATATATATATATATATAATATATATATATATATATATATATATTATATATATATATATATATATATATATATAATAAATATTAGGGAATAAATACAAATTTACAGGGAAAAATCAGATTTAGGATTAAATCCAATTTTATAGTAAAATATTATATAATATAATTCGAGACAAAACCACTATTTTGCAAAACAAACAAGGAAAGACTTAATCAATACATAAAAAATTTTAATATAAAGAAATAAACCGCCACTACAATCGTTTCATGTCTTCAATGACATTCGTCAGGTGAATTTTCGATCTAAAATATCAATATATTAAAATATAAGTTTAAAATAATAAAATTATCAATGAAAAATATAAATATATATAACCTATATATAATCTATATATAATCTATATATAATCAATATATAATCTAAAATAAACCCTATAAACAATTGAATATAAAGAAACCTATTATTAAAGTTCTCATATTTAAAGATGTACAAAAAACAAAAAACAAAAAACAAAAGACAAAAGAAAAACAAAAAAACACACGCATATATATATATATATATATATATATATATATATATATATATATATATATATATATGTACGTATATGACGGAAAAATTTTACAAAATGTATAACACAGGTCGAAACATATGTTGCACTGAATAGAGTTCCATCTCCTATTTATACTCCATCTATACTCGGGTGCGCAACGAGTGTATGCTTCTTTGTTTGAGGTACTGGATTTAGCAGCTTTTTATTCCATCAGGCTAGACCAGTTCTTCGAAAATTTTTTTTTTGAAACCCCTTTAGAAAACAAATCAGAGGGATGCTAGTCATTAGGCTTTCAATAAAGCTACTATAATGATTCGTTTTTCTTTACGACTATTAATGTTTATTTGCAAATTACCAGTGAGCAGAATCATCAAATATTTAATTATCTATTGATATCCAGTATGTACAGTTCATCAGAGTGTTTCATAAAGGCTAAATATTCCATTATTTTGTAAAATGCTTTCCCGTTTAGTTATAATTCAATGGCGATACAATGAAAAGGATTGGTTTTCTGGTTATTTTTATGGTTGTTGTTGCTGTTGATGATGCTATTGTTCTTGCTGCTTAACTGCAGTTCAGCTTTGATAGAGTAGAGCTATCAAATGAAGCGTTAGAACAATGGCTATCACGTGTTAACAGATAACGTGATTATGACAATATCATGTAGTGACTCTTCCATTTTTCTTTTCTTGTGTTTGCTTTTTTCCCAAAGTAGATTCTTACAAGACGGACATTCGTCTACCATATTTTAGCCAAGTAAAAACGGTCAAATGAGTTTCTCTTTCGCTTGTTCGTACCGGCTTCATCATCAGAATTGTTTTCCAGGATTATTCGCTGTTTATTCAACAGAGTAATATTATTATGTATTAACGAGACTTTGTAAAATACTAGTGGTTAATTTTCTTTGATAAAAACTTGTACAATTTCAGTCATTATGGTCTGAAATGTTATGAAATCCCACTGTAATCAAACTAGGTAGCTGCTAATTAATTAGTATAATAATGTTTGAGAATACTTATCTTGTATTTTAGTGCAGTATAATATTAAACATGATATATATATATATGTATATATATATATATATATATATATATATATATATATATATATAGAGAGAGAGAGAGAGAGGAGAGAGAGAGAGAGAGAGAGAGAGAGAAGGAGAAAAAGAAAGGGAGGAGAGAGAAGAGAGACATACAGACAGAGGTTATAATATGAACAATATCATGTATGTGTTGATATATATATATATATATATAGATAGATAGATAGATATACAGATAGATAGATAGATAGATAGATAGATAGATAGATAGATAGATAGATAGATAGATAGATAGATAGATAGATAGATAGATAGATAGATAGATAGATAGATCAATGGGTGTGTGTGTGTAAACAACACATGTAAATATCCATATTCTGTTTCTCTTTTACTAGTTTCAGCTTGGCTGAATGAGCTATAAGAAATTTGATTCTGCTAAAAGAATTGAGTTGTTTCATCAGTAAAACTTTGTGGTTGGTTATAGCTCTTTGAATTAACAACCCTAAATTCAACACAGGCACACAAACACACACACACGAGCACACATACATACACGCATACATTCTCTCTCTCGCCCTCTCCCTCTCTCTCTCTCACTCGTTTACATACACATACATACATAATAATACAGTAAAAAGGATAAATGTTCTAAATCTGTGATTTTCGTGATTAACTTTATTGGCCTGCAACTTCGTAGTTACAGAACAATAGTTATCACTAACTATTATATTTTAAGAAACATCCTTACTCTATATGGCATATCGAGCGCTCTCTACATCCTTCAAAAATCACTTGCAAAAACGCTATACATGTACACACATGCATGCACGCATACATACATACATACATACATACGTACATACATACGTACATACATACGTACATACATACATACATACATACGTACATACATACACAAACACACATACCCCACACACATACATGTAAAGGCGTCCTAATGAATATGTTTGATATGGTCACGTTATGTTCCTCGGATAATATACTTAGCGTTCTTCAGATACGTCCTCTAACATTATACTTCTGTTCTACGCCTTTAATTCCATTAGTGTATACGTTTAGATTTACTTAATGAATGCCTTTCTGCGTTTTTTGCAGTTAACTTGGCATGTGATGATCCACCCGTTTGACTAGATATTATCTTTATCTTAGTCTTTTACTTTGTTGATTCAGCCATGTTTTTTTCCTCTTCTTGCAACATATTCAGTTATTTATTTGATTTATTGGATATTTTCCTGATATGTTTATTTTGTGCATTACCTTAAGATAAAATATATTTATCAGTTTATTATTATAATATACCATTATGATATTTCAAATTACTTGTCACGAATCAAGTTTACTACCCTGTTCCAATTCGTTGTTGGAACTATTTTACTTAGAGCATTAATACCATTACAAATGGCATGAACACAATTTTCTACTCAGCTGTCCTACAACTCCGCCATTAAAATGCGTTTTATTACATCCATTATCCTTCTAGTCATATTTCACCGTCATCAACTTTCCTTCTGTCACTTTCTCCGTTGTATATCAGTAAAATTGGTGATGTCCATACCATAATGAACTGGTTTAACTTGATAATAAACATTGCTTGTATATGATCGCCGATTCAGGTCACTGTTGAAAAATTTTCTTCTCCAACATAACTTATAGTGGTAAATTGAAAGCAGTTTGACTACACTAAATAAATGATCGATAAAACGTGATGAATGAAGCACTAAATAGATGCCACCCAAGTGTGGAAAGATCAATGATTAGCCAAATTTTATATAAAACCCTATATATATATGCTATTAAGGCATTTCCAGCCTTTTCTAGCAGTCTATTTGCTGTGGTGTGGACTACAGAAATCGTTGTAAAATGGCGTTTCTCTAAGCTATATTATCCTTACTTTTTCTTGATATAAAGATATATCATTGTATTTGCTAACACTCAAACTGTTTACAAAATGATATCGTATTGAGGCTTGAAGCTTTAAAACAAATACTGTAAGTTTATTTGCTAAAAGATACGACACAGTTCTTGGTGATGAACTGAGTCAATGACCAGGTCACTACTGTGGAATAAAAAGTTCGAGGCCCTATGAAATAAATTTAAATTGGAATGAATTTAAAAGCTTTGAAGTCCTATAGAGTTCTTCGATGATATAAATACTAAATTTAGTATATTGTTATATAAATTGAATTTGAGACTTTTGGACGTATCATAGCATTACTCATCCCAATAATATTAACTGGTTCAAGTTAAAATAACTTAATAGAGATCGTTTTATGAAAAATTATCCTTGCTCTAAAACATTCAATAAATATTGTGAGCAAATATTTATAGTCTTAATCAGGAAAAAACTTTCGATATATAAAATATCATATTGATGTAACATGTCGGAAATATATTTCAAAGCGCAATACGTATACAGAGGACTATTAAAATATAGTAACGGACTTCGTTCATCAAAATCCACATTTTATGAAGTGGACGTTTTTGTTCAGATTTCTAGATCAAAGGATAACGCTATAAATCTGTAAGTTAATCGGCCATTTATATTGACTCCACTACTGCATTATATACTTCCTAGTGGAAGAAAGCAGTACAAGGAGTGTCAATATGTTAGACTCCCAACTGATTCAAGAGTTCAACTTAATAATAATTGCTTCTGGATTGGTACAAAACTAGAGATGCTGTGGGGAGGGTTTTGTCGATGCTATCTACGCCGTTACTTGACTGGTACTTTATTTTAGCGTCCTTTATTTTAGAACATAAAACCACGGAAGAAATTACGAAGCGCTAAGTATTCTGTAAATCAATCACCCTATCATTATTATTATTATTATTATTATTATTATTATTATTATTATTATTATTATTATTATTGTTGTTGTTGTTGTTGTTTTTGTTGTTGTTGTTGTTGTTGTTGTCTCGTTATTAACAGGAGTGCAGCTCTGTTAAAGAAACTAGCTGCGGAAATACATGACTGGTGAACGGCGATCATACCAGTTCACCATCAAGGAAGCACTGGAGATGTCTTAGCCTCAGCGCATGTCTGCGCATCATCAGCAGAGCATGCCCAGCCACAACTCAGCGGGTGTTGATAGCAGATTGACCACCTAACCAGCAGGACGCGTTCCTTCCACAAGAAGTGGAAGAGTTTACGCTCCAGCGTAATCAGACGGTGGCCAGGACAAGGCACGACGGTCAAGCGATAGTAGATGGTGGACGCGATATACGTGTTAGTCACATCTTCCCGACCTTTCAGGGATAGCTTTCTCTCGGACCATTTCTGTGTAAGAGTAGTCACTCTGCTCGTTACCTCGTCCCAGTGTTTGTCCATCTGGATGTCCGGACCGAACTAGATCCCGAGCAATTTAATCGGTCCGCCCGCCGAGCCACAAGCCCACTAAATTTTCCTGGTTAATCGTCGCTCCTGAAACCGCCTCGTATACCCTGAGAACGGCGCCGATCATTTCTATGTGTTTATTATCCGACACTACTAAGTTGACGTCGTCGGTATATGCCGACACGCATTTTCCACACTCTAGGTCACTCTAGATGCCTCTTAACGCCTCCATGTTGTGTAGTAGTGGCCCGAGAGACAGTACATACAAGAGAGACGGGAGGAGGTAAACTTGCCGGACCGAGCGCATGATATTGAACGGCTCTGAGAGGTGAGCGTTCACACTGACCACTGAACATATGTCGCTGTTCACTGCAGCGATCCAGCCTCTAAATATAGGCCCAAAATCAGCTGCCTTTAGGACCGCTTCCAGGTCGACCCTATCGAAAGCTTTGGACTGATCTAAATTGATCAGGGCCCCACACGTATCAGGTTCACATGAGGTGGAGTCTGTCGTGGATGGATCTCTTCAAGATGGCATATGTTTGTCCCTCCCCTACAAGATCCAATGACAAGCGCCAACCTCAAAACTAACACCTTGCCCAAAATTTTGAACTCTGCTTTCAGTAGAGTTATGGGCCTAAAGTTGCCAATACAATTCCCCTTGTTCAGGCCTTTTCTGAGCAACGCCACCCCTCAGCGGCTCACAAAACTGGGAATTCTCCCAATCTCTTGCCAGTTGCAGTAAACGTTTGCTGCAAGTCTGACATGTAAGCGTAAAGCTCGTTGGGTAGACCATCCAAACCAGGCGATTTACCCCTGGTGCAGCTAGCCCCTGCTTCCCGTATTTCAAAGGCTTTTATCGGCCTTTCGCAACACACCACCTTCGTCGCTGAAAGCCTCGGCAGTCCGTCAAGGTAGGACGTGAAATCCATCCTGCGACCCAGCTCACTTCTGCTCCCCAACAGTTGAGCGAAGGGCCGCTGAAAGGCCGCACATCTTTCTCAGATCAATTTTCATTTGCTCGTCGTGGTCTGGTAAGCATCGGATCGTCGATTTATTTCCACGCCGTGCATCTGCCTCTCAGGCCCATTGAACGGCATTCGTTCCTTTGTATCTAAGTTTTCGTACCATAACTCTGTCAACGCAACCTTCGTGTTTCGCGTTGAAGAATTCCAATCACCCAGTAACAATAATGTGAAATATTATTGATAAAAATGATGACTTGCAAAATTGGTAATTTTTTTTCCTTCAATGATTCTATTATATTCAGAGAAAATATTTCTTTTATTGTCTATAATAACTAACGCAAATTGTTGAAGATTATTCAAAATGAACTTAACCGTTTGATTCGCAATGTATGTTTCACTGAACTATTAGCAATGTACTTCAGTTCGTTCAGAAATGCCTGTGCCTTCGATTCCTACATTCTTATCCAACAAGAGAATTTCCGTTCAGCAAGGTGATGTGCTTGGACCAATACTGCTTTGTTATTTGAATGATAATTATTGGATACATCCTTTAATATAGATTACTGTTAATTCTTACCCGAACCATAAAAACACATAACTTAGTTCAGAAATGAGCGTTCAATAGGAAATATTTCTTTAATTTGAAATATGGCAAACATCCAGGAACATAAATGTAATGAAACAACATAACCGACTTTGTTTGTTGAGAGTAAAACATAATTGTGAATCAACTGACATTGTGGTGAATGTTTGGTATGGCTGCTGTTGTGTAGTCTAATATCAGCTTTGATCGACCATGCAAGTGAGTCGACCAAGTTATTATGCGCGATATTCTGATAAACTGCAGTTTTGTTCCGACATGTGTTTTGACCCGAGTCGAAGACTGTACTCCGACATGTAATAGTTTATCATGAAGAGTTCTCTGTTCTTTGCACAAATGCTCTACCCTCTCTGCAATCCATTTTATGCACGTCTACTACTCTTTTTTCTATTGTTGTTTACCCAGCATATGAAATGTAATGAAACAGACTTATAACTGAAGGATTTTCAGTCACGTCTTTCTTCCCAACACACTCTGGCCGATGTGTCCTTCAGGTTTTATGGCTGTTGGATAAATGATTTCTAGCATTGACGCAAAGTTCCACATTTGGTTGTGGGAAAACTACAATTGATTACTGCTATTTCTTCTCTCGACCATATAAATTTTCATTAATAGATTTTGAGCTGAGAACGTTTAATTACATGCATAAATATTACTGAAGTAGAGTTTATCCGGCAATTTACCAGAGACACCATTCACTAAACTGAGTGACGTTGATGCAACACAGTCTTTAAGGAATCTCCAGCCCGGCCAGCCAGCGTGTTTTAAATAAATAGCAACCAGATCTTCTTCAAATCACACCCTGCAACTTTTAAAGAGAACATCTTGGATATTGTAGTCTGAGTTTAACAATGCTAAAACGAAAACAGACAAGATAATTGGGTCTGGAATATCTTTGATTAGCATTGATCAGTTCAGTCAGGACTGATAAGGAACTAAACAACAGCAACAATAACACAGGTAAAGAAAATAGTAAATACAATTTCGTAAAGTCACTGGAACATTTTCTCGTCTTTCAGAACACATTTACTCTGTATATTCTATGATTCCAAGATTTACTTTTACAACATCAGTTCACCAGTAAAGATAATCAACTCTTTTCTTTCTTACTTTACATGTACAATTAATTACATGCGTAAGTTACCAAGAAATTCTTAAACAGTAAGCTGAGTTACTAGCAGTGGGGGTAGATTGCTAAGTGTCTAGGGTGCTGCACTCACGATCGCAAAACTATGGTTTTGATTCCTCGACTTGGTAGTGCGTTGTGCTCCAATCCAATCATCTATTTTGAATAATAACCCTGCGCGGGACTGGCGTTCAATTTTCTGATTTTCGTTATTTTCTCGCTATGAAGACCTAGTAACCGTTCTGATGAGTCCTACGACACGAGGCTATGATGCCCAATGTTTTCTTATTTCTTTATTACCCACAAGGGGCTAAACATAGAGAGGACAAACAAGGACAGACAAAGGGATTAAGTCAATTACATCGACCCCGGTGCGTAACTGGTATTTAATTTATCGACCCCGAAAGGATGAAAGGCAAAGTCGACCTCGGCGGAGTTTGTACTCAGAACGTAACGGCAGACGAAATACGGCTACGCATTTCGCCCGGCCTGCTAACGTTTCTGCCAGCTCGCTGCCCAAGGGTTGATGATTATGAAATACTGATTAGCTCTTCCATTTTGCCAATAACAATCTGGAAGTGAAGTTCAAAATTTCAGAAAGAAAGACTGAAGCATTGATCCACTTCTTATTTATTAGTAGTCCTGCAATCACGTATTCTAGACGTGTACAAAAGC
>NC_042998.1:57907054-57917054 GCF_006345805.1 Octopus sinensis | reverse complement strand
GTGATACTAGAGCTGTGAAACCTTGCATGCGTTAATTACAGTCCTTCTTATTAATAACTGAAATGTTTCTCTCTAGGTAAACTGACTGTTCAAAGAAGACTTTAGAAGTAAGTAGAAGCAACTTCCCTTGAAAATCGAAGAAAATTGACATCATGATATTAAGTACCTGCAGAAATAGGCTTTAGCTCCCAAAGACATTCATGATGCTATGGCTGCTACTTTATGGAAGGACGCTTCAGTTTTCTCAGTAGTGCATAAGTGGGCTGCTGAATTTCGGAGGGGAATGGAGTGCCTTGAAGATGACCCAATGTCTGGACATCCTGAAACCGCCATCACCGAGGAAATCATTGATCGTGTTCACCACATGGTGTTGGATGACATGCTATTGACTATAAATCAAATGGTCAATGCTATTAGCATATCCATTGAGAGAATTGAGAATATTCTCCTCAATAATCTTTATATGACGAAGGCTTCTGCTCGGTGCGTGCTGCGTCTTCTGACACTTGATCACCAGCGCATCAGGTTGATCACATCACGGGTGAATCTGACATTGCTTGAGGTAGATCCATCTAGTTTCTTTGAAAGTTTCCTCACCCAGAATGCGTGTTGCCCTCATCACTTCAAGCCAGTGACAAAGAAACAATCGGTGCAGTGGAACCCCCCCTCCTCACCTGTTTCAAAGAAGGTCAATGGCTTCTCATCTACAGGGAAGATAATGGCCTCAGTTTTGAGGGATGTGTTTATTGGCTCACCTGAAAAGAGTCACACCATCATTGGAGTGCACTATGCTAGCTTGCTTAGACAGTGACGAAAGGCTATCACTACCAAACGCCCAGGGAAACAGACGAAATGGGTATTGTTTCATCAGAAGAAGGCTCCCGCACAGAAGTGGTTAGTTTCAATGGTTGTCATGTGTGACTGTGGCTTTGAACTGGTTGATTACCTTCCACATTCTCCTGATTTGTCCCCATCTGATTATCATCTGTTGCCCAACATGGAAAAACACATGTTTGGGAACCTGTATCGCAGTGATGATAACATCATACCTGCTGTTAAGGATTTCTTTTTCCAACAAGATGAAAGTATCTACTTGGGATCCAAGCGCAGCAACACAAATAGAAGTGTATGAACAGTAAGGAGGACTGTGTTAAAAAATAAACCACATCTTGTTACATTCCATGAGAGTATCTTGGTCAGCCTGTGAATTTTCAGCTTAATGTACTAAAGATTCCTCTGAAGATTGCACTCGTAATTCTTGAAATTTATAGCTTCTGGCATTCGGCCAAACGATACCTTCCTATTCAACATCGAATCACCAAAACATAGAAATATAATTAAAGAATTACAAACCATCAAGAACAGGTCCTCCAGCAAATCTTTAAAGATTTTTATCAACGGATAAGCTCAAATCAGAAGAAATAATACAGGTAATAAAATGTGGAGATCTTCATTGAGGAACATATGTGAAATGCACAGTTCGAAAACCCAAAAATTCAAGAATGGGAAGAACTTGAAAGTTAACGTGCATAGGAATTGCAAAAGAAAAAAAGACCACGTTTACTGCATCACAAGCACGGAGTGCAATGAAATTTATATCGACGAAACGGAATGAACATTTATACTTCGGGTAAGAGCACATATGCAACAAATAAATGATTTATCTATTAGAAATGATTCGAGTACTGCACATCAAGATATTTTGCAAATGGAAAATGCAAGATATTCTCTTCTGTTCGAAAGTAAGAAAGAAAATGATCAAAATACGAAAGTTAAAAGAGGAATGTCTTACAAATATTCTAAATCCGAATTTAAACCGCCAAACCAACATCGCTAAAAGCAAATTCCTCTATGAAAATATTCTTCAAATATAGAAACGGTATATTTTCTAAAAGGCATTTGATATATATATATATAATATATATATATATATATACATGCGTGTAGGAGGGTATATGTGTTAGCATTTGTATATATGTATTCATACTGTATGTATGTATGTATATATATATGATATGTATATAGGTATGTGTATGCGCACATATTTATATATGCGTGTGTCTATGTATCTACGCACATACAAACACACATACAAATGCATACACTAATACACACACACGCACACACGCACAAACACACGCACACACATACACACACACACACACACACACACATATATATATATATATATATATATATTGTATTTTGTGAAATTTGATTTAGTATTTCAAAATTGAATTTTCCCTGTAAGTTAGGAATAATATTCCCTCAAATAATTATTATATATATATATATATATATATATATATTATATATATATATACATACATATATATACATATATACATATATCGATATATATATATAATATATATATATATATATTTATATGTATGTATATATGTACGTCTGTACGTCTGTACGTGTATATGTATATATGTATGTATGTACGTCTGTATGGCATATGTATGTGTATGCATGAATGTATGTATATTCCATATACTCACGTACGCTTACCCTTGTTATAAAAAACTAGCATTTGTGAGAGACCAAATAACGTTAAAAATCATTTTTAGGGAACCAATATAGCAGATGAACACAGAACGTGTGTATTATTTTGTTATTTAAAATGGAAGCATACTGTTTAGTTAATCGTTCATTCGAAATGCATATATATATATAATATATATATATATATATAATATATATATATATATATATATATATATATATATATATATAGATATATATATATATATAATATATATATATATATATATATATATATTCATGCTTCAACGATCGACAAGCAGTTCCATATATTCTTTGCTGGTAATTCAATGTTGGAAATTTATTATGCGGATAATCACGATCCATGCAAAAATACGAAATGCGCTTTAGTAAAGAAGTATCTACTTTAAAAACAAATTGTATTTTTTCTTTTTTTACGTTAGAAATGGCAGTGTTGACTCGTCAATTCGTAATGATAATAGCAATTACAAAAATCTTTTCCAGTAAATGCATAAGGTCTGATATTTTGGGGGAGAGGATTAGTCCATTGCCTGTACAGCTGAACATGAGTGCTACAAGCCAGATGTCGAAATGATTGCAGAGAATAAAGTGCTTTGCTTAAGAACACAACGCGCTGCTCGGTCCGGGATCGAACCCATAATGTGGCGAACGTAAGCGCAACACCCAGACCACAGGGTCACGTGACTTTCCATCATATCCAGCAAAATAAGCTGTGAGTTTTCATATAATAATAATAATAATATTAATAATAATAATAATATAATAATAATAATGATAATAATAGTAGTAGTAGTAGTAGTATTAGTAGTAGTAGTAGTAATAATAATAATAATAATAATAATAATGAGCATCCATCCATGAATTTATTTATTTATTAATTTTTAAATACATATTTTATCTGTGAATTTGCGTGTTTAATCTGGGAATGCATACAATGAGCTTCTCTGCCCTAGGTGTATGGAAAACACTCGGCGAGAAAAGGAAGAAAATTTGAAGAAAGAAGGTAAAAACATAATAATGATAACAATAACAACCGCCACCATAGCAACATCAACGTCCTTTCAATGATTAGCTAGAGATGATTTTCTGCTATTTCGCTCCCTTAGAAGGTGAAAAAGCCGGAAGATATGCCGCTAAGCATTTTGTCCAAAACACTAACAATCCTACCAGCTCCCTAACTCTAATATTGGTTCCAGACTTTCACACAATGTAAGCAATTTCGGGGTAGTGGGTAAGACGTCTACATCGGCCCTAGTGCTCGACTGCTACTTATTTACTCTTCACTCAATATTGTTTGTGTCAAAGAATAGCATCTGCGTAGTTGTTCTTCGTGATAGAAACACCTCCTGACGTAATAATGTATCATGGATATGTTATTTGCGTAAAAATTCGGAATATGAGCATGGCTAGAATGTTTTGATCAAAAGATTAATCAGGCCAACTTTCTTAATCAATAAAAGCAAATACATTATAAAGTAATCTATCTGTAATTTTCATTGTATACGTATAAAATATGTATAATATACAATACTATAAATATAATTCTATATACTTTCTGTGTATATATACATACACACATATACATATATATATAGATACATATATGTTATGTATGTATGTATGTTAAACCACTGGGAGTGAATGAATCCTAGCCTTTGTTAGGGCATCCTTCTAGGAAAAGGTAACTCCGGTAACTGGGATAACTCCGACATAAAACCTGCGGCTCAGTGGTTACCGATGAAGTTGACTTGTTCTTGTTTTCGGATTATGGCTGCTGTTACTTAGTGAGTGGGATTGACAAAGTGCACAGTTTTCCTCACTTTAAAAAAAATCTTCTTGCACAGGCATTGCACGATAACAACATTGATTAAGCTTCGTACAATGGCCATACTCGATAACGAGGGGGCAGTCACCATGTATGTACATATGTATGTATATATATGCATTACTGGTGTACTTATCCCCAGTTTAATCCTCGTCAACTTGTCAAGTCAAGTTGTAGTGAAATGCCATGGCCACACGTCGTGCTTTTGAATATTCGTTCTATTTTAAAGCCGGTAAAGTGTCATGAAAAAGATATTAGTGCTGTTTCTAACTGGTCGAGTTACAACATTGAGGCTTCGTGATCGGTCGTAGACAATTACCGAAGGTTGTCGAAATCTTACATTAAGAATTGAAGACGAAATTGGTAGCTGTTGACTTAACAGTGAAACCATGATGGATGGCATACTATAAAATGACTAATCTAACTTCAGCCATGATAAAAACGTTTAAAGCTGACAACTGTGATATAGGGGAAAATCAACTACGATAAATAGTAATGATGATATTAGTAATAATAAAAAAAACAAAACCACACGAATGTGTAGAATACATACATACTTACAAATATACATACACAAGCCCACACGCTTAATGGTGCGCGCGCGCGCACACACACACACACAGAGTCATACACAACACAATTTCGCATCAAAATCTCAGAAAATCGCAGAAAAAAACACATATGCGCAAAAAAAAACAAGAAAGACTTAAAGGAGCGTAGCTTCAATAGCGGACGGTCAGAGTAAAAATTTCTTGATACGGTCGCAAAACGCCGACGAAAACGCTTACTGGAATAAATAAAAAAGTAAATAAATAAATAAATAAGTGGAAGTTGAACCGGTCACAACAAAATATATAACATCATTGCCACATAAATACAGGATGCTTGTATGAGCGAGTGTACCCGGGTTATGCAGCTTGCCTGAGGGCGTTTATACATCCATATTTGTTAACGGTTATTTTAATACTTTTCTGGTTTGCTTGCGTGTTCATTTCTCTTTTTGCCATTTGTGATTTTATTTTTGATTTTCTATATAAATGAAGATATTTCCTCCGTCTGGCTGCTTTTCTTTCTACAAAACGAAAAGTTACATTGCAGAATTTTTATTTTAAGGAGTTGTATTTATTTATCACCCGACGAGATACTTCTGCACCGCCGGATGCTCCTGAACCAGTCGTTGCGTGTCTCGCCCATTGAGGCATCGATGCTAGATGTTTCGAAACAATTGTCATGATAATAATAAATTCGCGTATATTCTATCTTCCATTTTTTATTTGCCATATATATATATATATATATATATATATATATATATTATATATATATATAAATGTGTGTGTGTGTGAGTACGTGTACATACACACACACACATAAATATTTGTGTGTGTGTGTATACTAGCTGACGTACACGGTAATTTCCAGAAAGTGAGGCTAAACCATTGGTTCTGTTCTCATAATTGTTTCACTAATCCAATAACAATACAAACTATGAAGCCCTTATAACTGATTTTACAGACAATACGGAATTGTAATTTACGGGATCTTGCCTTTAGAAATTCCCAATAAGTTGGGAATACCCAAATTGTGAGGTCAGTTATGTAATAATATGAAATTAGTTAACCGATAGTTAGAATTCAAATAAAGTAACCCCGAAAAAGGCTTTAATGCGTTCCCACAGAATATCGAATATAGGAGGAAATACTAATAAGGTATTTACTCTAAAATGAAGCATGTTACATAATAACAGGCTAATCAAAGTAAATAACGCTGAAAAGGGCTTTTGTTCGTTCCCAGAGTATATAACCCTCAAGGGTGCTAGTGTTGGTATATTCGTAAAAAAGTCACTAACCGAAATAAGTGGATCTGTTGTTTAGGAAAATACTATTTGCTTGTTTAAGGGTTGTACTAGGTAAATTGCAAAATATAACTCTAAAAGTTCAAATACTAAGAAATGAGCATTTTCAATTTCAATTTCGACAAATAATTTAGGAAAATGAATAGGTTATTTCCCATGGATATATATATATAAGGATTCCTTCCAGGGCCGAATGCGTTATTTCCTTGGTTCTTAAAATAAACCATATTAAAAATATATAAGGATTTCTTCCAGTGGCCCTATTGTCGATTTTTTTCAATAATCTGAGTATTCCATGAGGTTTCCAGGCATGAGTTATACTCACGTGTCAAGTTTCATAAAAATCGATAAAATGAGTAAGCTAAAAACTCCACAAGCACACCCAGAGACGGAAGTTCCCCCATATGTAGTAGAAACGTATATATATATATACATACATACATACGTATGTGTACATATGAATACACACACTCTTATTCACTTGAAACCTATCTTTATGTGGCAATGACTGTTATATATGAGTGAACAAAATATATCGTCAGTAACTGCGCGTCTCTAAAACATTGCAGAATAAACTGATGTAAATGAAAATGCATGAAAATCAAAAGAAATAGAATTAATGATGTTACGTTGCATTATATCTATTATTGACTTATATTATTTGTATAGCAAATATATTTCTTTTGCTTTTATGATTACATTATTAGTCATAACTGTTCTGATAGAACTGAACTACATAAGATTGATAGATTTGTAACGTTAGAGTGGTTGTTCAATGAATGTAGCAGGTACTATGTTCAGTCGTGGATTTCGAATTCTTTTTCAACCTAGTCGTCTTTGCTCTCCAGTGACGCGAAAACTTTCAAGAACAGTGATATGCTTAAGTGTTGTATAAATTTGTATTCATTTGATTAAATATCAAATGCTCACATATTTATTTATTGATTTATTGATTGAATTCATAAATTTAGTTATCCATCATTATTATTACCATCATCATCACCAGCAGCAGCATTGCTATTATTATTATTTTTTTTTCTTTCAAATTTGCTTCCATTTCTTGCCGAGTGTCTTCCCGACTCCTAGGGCAAAGAAACTCATAGTATACATTGGTAGGCTATTAAACCAAACTCAATAGTTCGTTCATTTTTTTTTTTTTTAAGTTAAATTAAAATACATGAGCAGCAACAGTTCTCACATCGACAATGCTCTTCTCAATACGTGTGATGTACCAGTTAAGACAATCTTTTGCACTTCTTGCAGGGATGGTAAGCCAGGGATCATTCTCATATAATTTTCGGTTCCCTTCTTGATCATTCCTAGTGCTCCTACGATCACTGGTATTGTAACCGCCTTGAGATGCCACATTTTCTCAATTTCAATAAGTAGGTCTTTATATTTTCTGAGTTTGTCAAACTCTTTCACTGAGATATTATGATCACAGGGGATGTTCATGTCGATCAATAAGCAAACTTTATTGTTTTGGTCTTTCACAACAATATCTGGTTTATTGGCCTTGATGGTTCGGTCTGTATGTACTGGAAAGTCCCACAGAATGGTTACATTTTCTCCTTCAGTTACAGCCTCAGGGTGGTGATTATACCACTTGTCGGCAGTTTTTATATTGTAATGCCGACTTATTAGCCAGTGTAGATATTGGCCAACTCTGTCATGTCTTAATTTATACTCCACTGGTGCTAAGACTTTACATCCAGAGATTAGGTGCTCCACTGTTTCAATCATGTCGTTGCAGAATCGGCATTTTGGGTCTGCTCCATTTTTCATTCATTTTTCATCACATTGGCCTGGTAGTTCCGGGTTATTATTATTATTATTATTATTATTATTATTATTATTATTATTATTATTATTATTTTTTTTTTTTATTTTTTATTATTATTATTATTATTATTATTATTATTATTATTATTTATTATTATTATTACTATTATTATTATTATTAATATTATTACTATTACTATTACTATTATTATTATTGTGATTAATAATAATAATAATAATAAAATAATAATAATAATAATAATAATAATAATAATAATAATAATAATAATAATCGGTTGATTGAATGACAGAATACTTAGCGCTTCGTTATTTCTTCTTGCGTTTTATGTTCCGAATGAAAACAAGGTCATCCTTTCGGGGTAGATAAATTAAGTTGCACATTGGAGTCGGTGTAATCGACTACCCCCTACCCCCAAATTTCAGGCCTTGTGCTTATAATAGAAAGGATTATTATTATTAAAGCACTGAGCCGGCAGAATCGTTAGCACGCCGGGCAAAACACTTAGCGCCATTTCGCCCGTTTCTACATCTTTTGTTCAAATTGCGCCATGGTCGACTTAGCCGTTCATGCCTTCGAGATCGATAAAATAGGCACCAGTTAAACACTGGGATCAATGTAATCGACTTATTCACCCCACTCGAAATTCTTGGCCTTGTGCTAAAATTTTAAATCAGTATTATCATCATTATTATTTGCACTATCAATAAAAAAAAGTATCAGATACGCAGTGCAAGAAGGGGGTGATGTGACCGACTTACACCTTCACCCGAAATTGCTTCCCTTGTGCCAAAATTTGATGCCATTATTATTTGCACGGAAACAAACCCATTTCATGAGACAATAAATAACTCATCCATGCTTAGAACTTTCTCATCATAAACATGCATAATTAAAATATAAAGAGAGTGCTCATCACATATCTTAATAATCCTTTCTATTATAGGCACAAGGCCGTACTTAATTTATCGATCCCGAAAGGGTGAAAGGTAAAGTCGACCTCAGCAGAATCTGAACTCAGAATACGGCTAAGCATTTCGCCCGGCGTGCTAGCGATTCAGCTAGCTCGCCGCCTTATTGTATATTTTAATAATACAAACGTGTGTTTTAGCACCCTTGTCGATTAAATGTTGTTATTAGAGATTTTAATTAGAGAAAGCTAATCAGGTATAGGTATGCAAAGGCGCTGTCACGGCTGTGTGGTTAAGAGGCTTGCATTAGAGCGGCGTGCTTTCGGGTTCTGCCCGGGGATGAACAATGCCCTGTGAGTAAATTTAGTAGACGGTAAGGATGTGGAAACCCGCCATGTGTGTGTATATGTGTGTGTGTGTGGGTGTATATATGTGTGTGGGGGGTGTATATATATGCGTGTGTGTGTGTGTGTGTATGTGTGTGTGTGTTTTCCCCTGCCGATTAGCAACTGAAGTCGATTTGTTTACATCTCAATCACCTAGCGGTTCAGCAATAGAGATTGATAGAATAAGTACAAGAACTTATAATGAATATGTACTGGGACGGATTAGTTTGACTAAACCATTCAAGAAATCGGCCCACCATGACTGAAGTCCAATGACTGAAGCAAATAAAATATAAAAGACTACCTTGTCTGTCTACTTATCTGTCTGCCTCACTCTCCCTCTCTCTCTCTCCTTGCTTCTTCGACCAACCACACCACAATTATTTTCGTTGCCTCTAATATTTCTTTTCCTAATTAGCGCGTTTAACCTCTGAAAATAATCATATCCCACATGTTCTATTACATCCTTAAAGTTGAGGTAATTCAACTAAATGCTGCCACGATTTTAATAAAACGCTCAACACACAATTCACATTTTATTTCTGGGACTGCAACCATTGTGAGGCAGTGCCTTGGACCGTTTTAGTCAAACAAATTGACAATAGCACTAATTTCATTTCTGCCTGGTACTTATTCTATCAGTGTTATAGCAAAACCACTAATTAACGGGGAAGTAAACAAACCAACAAC
>NC_042998.1:57887054-57902054 GCF_006345805.1 Octopus sinensis | reverse complement strand
ATTATTATTATTATTATTATTATTATTATTATTATTATTATTATTATTATTATCATTGTTATTACTATTACTACTAGTATTATTATTATGATTATTATTAATATTATTATTATTATTATTATTATTATTATTATTGAATTTAAAATAAAAGTAATAATTTTAAAGCATGCCTGCACACACACGCACACATACACACATAGTAAATATTGGAGTATTTCAACCGATCAAAATGTAATCTCAGTAACGTACTGTTTCATGCCTTGAAAATTTTCCACCCAAAGTATTTTGAAATACAAGCATATATTTATATATATAATTTGTAATATAAAGTGGATGTGAAATAAAACAATCGTAGGCAATGATAATCAATTAATATATTAATTTATATCCATTGAATATCTCCGTTTTCAAATTTAATAATTATATAGATATGTGTGTGTGTGTGTGTGTGTGTGTGTGATTCTGTGTGTGTGTCTGTGTGTTTTTGAGTGTGTCTCTGTGTGTCCGTGTGTCTGTGTGTGTCTCTGTGTCTGTGTGTAATCTCTTTATAATACTGGTATGATGTGCAAACCTTGGCAATTTAAACCACCGACAGAAACAGCTGTAAGAGTATAGTATTATTCACTCATTTATTCTTCTTCATTTATTTATTTATTATTTACTTGTTTATTTACGTACTTATATATATGATTGTAATTAATTAATAAATAAATCCAAATGAATGTCTACAGGCTGATGGCTGTTGATTGATTACCTTCATTTCCTTCTTTGCGTTATAAATTCTGGGTAAATTTCTGCTTTACTCCCACTGATACATATTATTCAATTGCGCTACTGCCATACAACTTTAAGTATTTGGATATAAATATATAGCTATAGATCCAGTAGTACATTGGATATTTATTATCCCTTAGAGTGTTGTTTAACCTCAAACTCGTACAAGCGTTTGTGTGTATATATATTTATATATATATATATATATATATATATATAATAATAATAATAATAATAAATATTAGGGAATAAATCCAAATTTACAGGGAAAAATCAGATTTAGGATTGAATCCAATTTTATAGTAAAATATTATATAATATTAATTAGAGACAAAACCACTATTATGCAAATCAAACAAAGAAAGACATAATCCAATACATAAAAAATTTTATATAAATTAAATAAAATTAAGTTATCCACTACAATTGTTTCTTGTCACTTCTAAGGACATTCATCAGGTGGTTTTCAGACCTTCTATTCAATTTTAAATTATGAAGTAAGTTTAAATGACTAACTGTTACAGCGTTTACGAAATTACGTTATATATATATATATGGAAAAAAAGGCAAGATAGAAAATGCTAAAATAACTTTATAAAAAACAATTCAGTACCGATTTCAGTCATTGAGACTTTTTTTCAACTTTAAGTATGGAAAACAATTAAATTAAGAATAATTTTTAAAATTATATATATACATGACAGAAGTAAATAGACACCCAGTAAAACATCGATTTACGTTTATTCTAACCTGTAAAGATTTATATTTTTGATATATTAATTGACGTTTTATGTTTCAGGTTCTATATGTGACTTTATAATCATGCAAACAAGACTTGGAACTGTCAGAATTTCAAAGAGGCCGTGTGGGTATTTCTGAAGGTGCACATAACGTAAAATTGCAGAAAACCTTAGGATCCAGCTTTCTACCGTTAATAGAGTAATTGTGCAATTCACCAGAGAGAGGGAGGTGTCCACATCACCTTGCCCAGATCAAGCAGGGCCCCCTGACAGGACCCTTCCTTTTGCTAAGAGAAGTGTGGAGAATAATCCTCTTTGCAAGGCCTCTGACATAGCAGAACAAGCTGATTTCAGTCCCAGAACAGCTGTCAGGTCTCTCCAAAAACTTGGTTACTATGGCAGAACAGAAAAAAGGAAGCCACTTCTTCAACCAGCCAACATCATACGGAGAAATGTTTGGGCCAGTGAGATGGTGGAGGGGCCACTAGCATTTTGGGATACAGTCATATTTTCTGATGAGTTCAGATTTGCTGTATTTCCTGACAGTGGTCGAGCGTTAGTCTGGAGACTGTGATCAAGAATTTAATGAAAAAATATTGCAGTGACAATGAAACAAGGCAGCTATTCTGTGATGGTCTGGAGAGCAATTTGGAGCTATGGTATGGAAAGTAACGCAAAAATAAGCAGAGAGAGAAAGAGAGAGAGAAAATGAAAAAAGGTTTAGTGGCTAGCGATCAATCATGCCGGTATGTAACTATGCATGTAGAGAGAACGAGAAAGAATAGTTTTTCTTAAGACAGTACGATGTCCTTTTAAGTATATTTGGCTGCTATATCGATCTGAACTAAACTTCATACTGAGAGGACGTCTTGTTAATTATTGAAAGCAGAATCTTCTGAGGTGTTTTAATACCACGTTAAGCATTTTTGCGTCATTTATTCATACGGCTATCGATAGTGATCAACAAGGTTTAAGTTCAAATTAGAGGTTTTGCTTCACATCTAATACTCAACTAAGTAACTAACGTTTGCCAAACATTTCATTCCATATTTTGTTTATAATTTCAGTGCATGAGTCTGTTGAAACTGATGTGAAAATCTACAGAGACATCAGTCTCATGCTCAAATATTTTGCTGTAAATCGGTACCATGAGTTAGTATATCTCACTGATATACCGATTGGAAGCGCGTATAATAGCAGTATATCAAGCATCGCAATGATCTGTTCAAGTCTGAAGAAGGCAACGAGTTACCATCACTACAGTTTCTATACAATACTTAAGCCATATTATGGCTCACCATCAACTCAACCGCTTACAAGACATTTTTTCCTATTCATTTAATTAAATTACATTCTTTTGTATTCAGTAATAAATGTCCTATGAATATGCCTAATCGTTTGCGATGTGGTATAGTGAATAGGAGAAAAAAATTTCCTGACAATGCAATCTTCCATACTGAGCTCATCTTAATCAATATCACAGAAATAATAATTTGTATTTTTTTATATTTAAAAAGAAACGGTCTTTGTTCGTTGGTAATGTGCTTAAATATATGATGTGATGACATAGTGGAGTAGTGTCCTACTGAAGAAATATGAATAGATTACTGAAATGCATTAGGAAGTTATTAGATGTGATACTAAATATAGTCACTGAAATATTTCTTTCAAATATTGCATGTTTTCGAATCGATAATAAAGGCAACTGAAATATATCGATTTCAGGCTAAAATTGTCTCCAGTACATTTAAAGGAGATCGTCAAACCTGGTGGAAGACACAGAACGAAGAAACATAAATATAAATAGCATTTTAGAAAAAAAAATAAGGCTGATTTTTTTATTATTATTATTATTATTATTATTATTATTATTATTATTATATTATTATTATTATTATTATCATCATCATCATCATCATCATCATCATCATCATCATCATCATTATCGAAAGAAAGAGAATATTTGCAACAGATACTACACGAAGCATCGTCTCTTCTGTTTGGCCTGGTTTGTTCTGTTGTGTTTCATTGTGAAACGAACTGAAATTTTCAACGACTGAATGACTGAGAAATACAAGAATTAATAAATAAATCATTCTTCTGAGTTATTTCGAACGTCTTGAAGGAGAACATTCAAAATTTTGTTTATAGAAAGTAAAATTATATTACGCTAACGAGAACAGTTTTAATCCATTTAGTTCTAATGAAAAGTGGATTATGGCATTTTCATGTTTGCTTCACTTATTGATAAATTAGAAATGAAATGTAGGTTGACGCTGTAAGGCATATATGTTGAAGGACGTATTTGTTTATTTATTTATTCCTTTGTTTCAAAATGTTTCTCACGTACTTTGACATACCTGCCAGATTTGAAAGGAGAGATAAGTGCTTTTCAGTGAGGTATATGTTTATGTGTTTCTATCCACCAATATCATGAAAGACCACAAATATACATGCAATGTATATACATAAATGTATATATATATATATATATATGTATATATATATATATATATGTTGGTGTGTGTGTGTGTATGCATATAGTAATAATTACGAACATGATGCTAGCCAATGAACAAGTTTTTAGGTCGACACTCAAAGTGTTAGAAATATCAACTAAATTCACTTCAGACTGCATACCTTAACATCATAGTAAGAGGCACGATTGATAAGACGAGCTTGGGTTCGCTGCACAAAGGAGAAAGACGTGATGGGTAGGTTAAAATGAATTTGACCATAGATTTGATCGACTATGGATCACCTGGTGTTAAAGACGAACAACAACGGCACTGATTGATATCCATACTTCTAGGTTCCTGAAAGGTAGGAATGCCATACATCCTGTATCATCCTCCTTTTACATTGCTATAGAAGCCTATTACAGGCAAAGAAATATACAATGTGATCAAGCTCATTTCTTAGCTTCAGAAGAAACGATCTTATTCATAGTAATATAAGAGAACCACCAGTTGTTTATCTCTTGTACAGAAAACCATTAAATTATTTCTATGGTATTCTGAGGTCAGAGTTTGAAACATCTCAAAAAATGCAAAACATCTTAAAGAGAATAAAAGAGTTTTCGAAAATGAGCGAGTGAAACATCGAAGAACGCAAACCTACTAGGACTACATGTATGTTAGCAACAATATTTAGAATTTGTATTTTTCATTATGCTACACTAGTCTATACAACGTTACTGCTTGCGCTGTTCGATTCTTTGTTCTGGTATTTTAACAAAAGAATGTTTTAGGCCTACACCCACTGCCGAACATAAAAGAGGGAATCATATTGTCTTAAAACTGCGAGTGCTGCTGCTGAAAGAAAAGTGGGGGTATAGTAAAATCGATCGTAGCATAATTTCCACAGTAAAATCTCAGCGGCCAACTATTGAAAGCTGTCACATTATTGAAAAGAAGACAAGAGCGAAGATGAGAGTTTATAATATCGGCAAGACGTGATTACTTCGATATTGCAATGAAAATGTATGAAATAATTATTTTCCCTTGATATATATTTAAAATATAAGATATCATCATGAAACACAATTTAAAATTTATTAACAAACTACTTTGAAATGCAATCATACATCCAAATTCAACGGTATATAATGTTTACTGTTTACGTGAGATACTTCCAACTGAAAAAGTGTCTCTCTATTTACTTTTCATTCATTCAGATATGCTATAACAAAAATGGAGGGTGAGCTACCTATTCAGATATTCTATAACTCACATGACAGGTATACTGCCAGTGAAGGAATTTATTGATCATTACCACCATAGATAATCTAAACAATATTCACACGTTTGTATAACTTCAAAATTAGGGTTTAAAATAGAACTATGAAGGACAATATGTCTTTGCGTTAAGCCAAAGTAAACAACGTTGAACATTTCTGATGACCGAATTGATAGAGTACCGAATAACCAGATGTACTACTGCCGACTTCTATTTATAGCAGTATTGTTTTATGACTTTTTTAAAAGATTCAAATCTTGTTATGACTCTCTAAAACCTGCCTCCCTTATTAGTTATTTGTCTCAACAAGTACCTCTTACTGTGATTGAATTCTTATTTCTTTACTGCCCACAAGGGGCTACACACAGAGGGGACAGACAAGGACAGACAAACGGATTAAGTCGATTATATCGACCCCAGTGCGTAACTGGTATTTAATTTATCGACCCCGAAAAGATGAAAGGCAAAGTCGACCTCGGCCGAATTTGAACTCAGAAAGTAGCGGCAGACGAAAAACCGCTAAGCATTTCGCCCGTCGATCGATTTAATTCCTAGTTGCAGCAAATTCACCGCACTTACATCATCAAAGATTCCTTAGAAATAAAGGCGCGTTACAGCATCCCATGCCCCTTTTCCTACACATCTTAATAGTTTTACCAATAAATATAAAAATTAACATATAAGAGACTGATGATTGACTGACAGAAATAAAAAGATACCATACATACAGTTTCTGATAGATACTTTTCGATTCTCTACTCAAATTTCGTTCAAATCTATATTCCGGTCATCCTTTTAAAGTCAAGGAAATATAGGTATTTAACCTATATTAGGTCTAGAGTGAACTACCTTTGCCCCAAAATGTTTGACTTCGAGCCAAAATTAGAACTCACTAAAATATAACCAAAATTTAATATAGTGGCAGAAACGTTGTATTGTGAAATTAGTATTTCTCGGAATTGAAGTAGCGAGCTCGCTGGATCGTTAGAACGCTGAGCAAAGTGGCGAGCTGGCAGAAACGTTAGCACTCCGGGCGAAATGCTTACCAATATTTCGACTGTCGCTACGTTCTGAGTTCAAATTTCGCCGAGGTCGACTTTGCTTTTCATCCAGTTACGCACTGGGGTTGATGTATTCGACTTAATCCGTTTGTCTGTCCTTGTTTGACCTCTCTGTGTCTAGCCCCTTGTGGGTAGTAAAGAAATAGGTATTTCATCTGTCTTTACATTTTAAGTTCAAATATTTTCGAGGTCGGCTTTGCTTTTCATAAAATAAGAACCAGTTGAGCAATGGGGTCGATGTAACCAACTTACCTCATCCCCCAAAATTGCTGGCCTGTTGACAACATTTGAAATTAATCTATCTCAGGATTTATTTATATTCTTTAATATTCATGTCCAAATTTGGTATACTTCGGTTCCGCGTATGTCTCCAGGCACGCTAAATTAAGTATTAGTCAGCTAGTGGCTTTAGTTGAAACAAAACTTATGCTGACAGAATTTAATATAATGGAAAGTTAAAGCATAATTCTGTTAAAAAAATATGAAATAAATCCCATTTTTTAAATATAATTGTATTATAGATATTCAACCGGTTTCTTTTGATATGAATGCATTTCTGTATATGATGTTCATCGTCTTCACATAATCACAATGAAACATATTCATAGCATCATGCCATTACAGCGTCCCATCATCTTTGATGCTATTTATCAATATCATATTAAAGTGGGTGGACGTAATTGCCACAGTAGAACAGTGGGATCAACACAATAATTCATTTATTTTCTCTTTCCTTTCTTTCTGTTTCTTCTTAAGTTTCAAATTGCACTAAAATCAACCTTCGGATATTCAGGTTCGAGACGAATTATGTGTAATATTTATTAAATCTTGCGTGCGAAGGAAAACAGAAAGTAAAAGTCATGGGTATTCGATTCTAATTCGATTCCATATTTAAAGTAATTACCATTTTACTTTTTACTCTGATAATACCTCTTAGACATGCATGTATGTGACACGCTCGTATTGCAAACTACGGCAATAATTTTTGGCTTTTGTCTGCAAATATGAAGCACATTTACTATTTGCTCATGCGCGCGCTCTCTCTCTCCTTCTTTCTCTTGTTAACAAAAATCACTAGATATAAGTTTGCCATATGTCACTCTTAAAATAAATCCTCATGACAGTCATCGAGTAGTTTTTACAGCTGCATTAAAAACAGTAAAGTAAGTGGAGTCTAGAATCTTAAGAATCAAAGAGCCAGTCATCCGGTTTCAGTGGCGTATAAATGACCGAGAATACAACATTTTCATTAAATGGGACACCAGTTCATCACAAATTTATCCATTTACAGCTGGATGAACTGGAGCAACGTGAAATAAAATGTTTTGCCTAGAAACACAACACACCGCCCTGTCTTGAAATCACAACCACGATCTTGCGAGTATGAGTGCAACGGGCTAACCACTAGGTCACGCGCCATCACATTAAAAGAGAATATTGAAATGAAAATAGTTTGCCAACTGTATAATCTTCAAATCAAGAGATTGTTATAAAATTCTAACTACAAACCCGCCACGAAAGAGTATAGAACTTATTAAATATGTTACATTAGTTGTCAATCTCTAAATTACAAGAAGCAGTATTATCTATTGTAATAGCCTAAGAATACAAAGCCACGGTCGGTCGATCTCGATTTGAAACATAAATTGGTCATCGAAATTAGAAAGAAAATTAATCGATTGTTATTTCATTAACCAAATTATGCCAATCTTTGAAGTCTAATGGTCTATAAGATGTCTCTTATGATATCTTAATATGTTAATAGATCCGCTTCTATGTTGCCGTCTTGGTTGACTTCATGATTGTATGTATGCATGTACGTACGTACGTATGTATTTATGTATGTATGTATGTATCATTCAACCACGGTAGTGGTAGAATATATTCTTAAGTCCACAATTTCGTCAATCGCGGCAGCTTCCAAGCTAAGCCACTAATTCAATTCTCACCTAAATCGCAAACTGCTAATAGTTTTAAAGGGGATTCATTCTCAGCTACACATTGGCATGAATAGTTTGAGATTTGTTTCAGTAGAAAATAAAAACTTTCATTAAATTATCTGTGACCTCAAAGAAGACAGTAAGACTGATATTCACCTTCAATTAACACTATTTTTTAAATTTTAAATCAAAAGCATACTTTTCTTGGGCTTAGATGATAGAAAAATGCATGAGCAATTCAGAATCGTTAGCTGCATTGAACAAAAGTTAGTAAAAAAATAGTTATGAAGCAAAATATTACGAAATTTTATGTCAGTAAGTAAGGAAGTAAGGGTGTAGCGCTTAAGCAATAAGAATAAAGAATATATTTCTAAAATGAATATCTATGCTTTATGGTGGCGAGCTGGCAAACCCGTTAGCACGCCGGGTGAAATTCTTAGCGGTGTTTTGTCTGTTTTTGAGTTTTGAGTTCAAATTTGGCTGAGGTCGACTTTGAAGTACAGATTTTTTTTAATTTTTTTTTTTTCACTAAACACTTTCAAACTTCCGATACTGGTAGAATGTGTCACATGAAACAGGGTTTACTCTTAACGTTTTTGAAAAATTTTGTATTTTAGAAGTTATTTTGTCAGAAGTTACAGAGTGACAATGGTCAAATTCGTGTTTGATAAGTGCCAATACAGAAACTCTGAGCTTTTGACTTACTCTCTAACTTCTGCCGATGATATATATACATATCACATATATGTGTAAAAAATGTCATCATGCAATCTAACCGATGAAAGAGCCTCTACCTCGTCGCTCGGCACGCTAAAAATAGCAGCCAATGTATCCTCCTGCCTAAATCACACGCTCATTGTATGTAATGTCCTAGATTATCCCTAAACTGACGGTTTGCTGAAAGCTGTAATGTCTTTGATGATAGGTTTGCCGTATCAGGGTTGATTTGAGGCTAAGTAATAACATTATAGTAAATTTCTATATTAACACCCGCACAATTTTCACTAAGAAAAAAAATTAGATTTTTTGCGTGGAATCAAGTACCCTAACGTTCTAATATGCTGCAAATCCCTTATTTTGCTTCGGAAAAAATGAGGTGGGATTTCCCCCCACCAATCTCGGAATCATTGGAATTTTTTTCGTTGAATGAATTCCTGTGACCTCCTTATATTGCAAAATTAGGTTAGTTAAGTTGAGCCTGGTAACTGATGGTTTTGGGATCTTGTTGTTTGTAACTTTTGGTGAGCCATGGTGCAACCAACAACATGGTAAAAATCTCTGTCATTAATTTAGTGTGGATGGTTAATATCAAATAATTTAATCAAAACATATATTTAAATTTAATATGAAAAAAATTGAAATATTATCATCACTTACATAGAAAAATTGAAATATTATCTTTCAGTATTTTATAAGGCAAACATCTTAAATTATTAATTGACTCATTATTGATTATCTTATAACAGCAATGCCTGGAAAAATCATGGATTACACTAAAAAATGCGAACATGAAAAGTAATATTCTTAAGATTATAAACTTGGGAAAAGGACAAGCTATCGTCCTTTTTCCAGCTATTGTCCTTGTTCTAGTAAAGTAAAGAATAAGAAACTTTTTACTTAAAATATTGCAGCTAAAATTAAAATTTTAATATTAAAACTTATTTTATTATAGTTTACAGATAACACTCTACTTATTTAAGTAGAATTTGGCTAATTTACTACTTTAAATACAGAAAAAAGTGACTAATTAGACAAACTTACAAATTAGCTGAACAGTTTTGTACAATAAATGAAAAAGATGAGAACTATAAAGAGTGATAAATTAGAAGAACTGGCATTCTTTGCTGCAACATTTTAAGTAAAAATTTTCTTATTCTTTAATTTACTAGAAGTAATAGCTTATCCTATACTTTTACAGATTTATAATCTTAAGAACATTATTTTTCATGTTCGTATTTTTCCAAGTAATGTATGTATGCATGTATGTATGCATGCATGCAAACATGCATGGATGGATGGATGAACATGTGGATGAGTGGAAAGACTGATGTATAAAGTGAAAGAAGCGTGTGATAATCATGTAAGTGCACGGGTCATTGACTGTATCGCTGAATTGCGATTATATGCACTTAGAGAAGAGGGTTGCTTTTTGTTTAGACCCCAAATTGGCCCCTAATGGAATACAACTATGGTAAAAAAAATCAAGATATGACCCTTCTGTAAACCTTTTTTTTTTAATTTTCAGGAATAGTTAATTCAGACTATTTTAACCAATGGGTTCCTTTTTAAGACAAGAGAGTATGCTTTCAGAGATATTTGGTTGCTACTTCTAGCAACTCAAGCAATTAAATAAAATCGCACCCGCAGTAGGATATAAAATAGAGCAAAATGAAATTTATTTTGAGATATCATATGGTTAGTAAGCGCCATTATTGTAATAGAGTTGAAAGTCTATGTGTGTGTGTGTAGTGGGGAGAAACTGGTGAGTTTCTGTTGAATGCTAAAAGCTATGCTTCGCTGAGAAGGTCTAATAAGATCGAAGTATATTCATTGATTACCCCAGCTAACTTTAAAGACCAAACCTATTCTGAACCTCAGTTTCTATATTCTCCAAATGTTCACTTGTTTTATGAGAGAAGTTTTACCTGCCCGTCGTTTTGTTTTTAAATTTTAAACAAAACCGGGTAATTTTTCAACACATTTCATGAATGAATTCAATTAATCAAAGTTTTTCCAATCCAATCTTTAAGAAAACATGAACGGCCATTGTATATATATATATATATATATATATATATATATAGGTAGACCACTACACTGAACTATCTTCCTTCAGGCGTATTTGTTATTTCATATTTCTGTGTGAAATGCTTGGGTCACTGGCTAATTTTTAATTCAGTCTGTTGTAAAAGTTTTTCTTCCGTAAATTCGCATCTAATTTCTTTCAGTCACTAGCCATACCTTGTTTTATGCTGCTGTTCGTTAGTGAGGCATTTTTTTTTACGTTTAGCGTTTCAGTAAGATGACTGTTAAAAATTAATTACTGGAGGATTATCATAAATATTTGACATCAGTAATTTTTGCAATGGTAGAAAACAACATGATTGCATTTTCTCTTATGAATTAATGGAATTTGTTCTGCAGCTTAACTTCTTAGTTATCATCGGAAATCACCATATTTCTTTCGAACTAAAAACAAAAACATCGTTGGAAAACAAGTCGAGTCACATTATGGACTAAATCTATCAACATCTCGTTTCTATAAGATTATAGACATTGCTGCAAGTACGCTTATGACATTGAGTTCATAAATCTAAGAATTTATTCATGTCAAACTCTGTTTTTATAAATCGTTGCTTGAATTTGTAATATAACTATCTGCCATCAAACTCACTAATGTTATAATTGGCTAGTGATTGTTAATATATCAAAATAAGTAGTTTTTAAAGTATGCATTGCCTCGTTACGAGCTCACGTTTGTATATACATTCTAAGATTGAGCTCTATAACCTTTTATCCTGATCAACGATAGAAGTTCAATGCCATATATATGGCGATGCAACGGCATTTATAAAATCTTAGGAACAGACAATTTCAGATCTTTTGTCTGTTAAAGTACTTGCTTCACTGCACAAGCTCTATTGGCGTCGGTCATGAGCAGAAAAAAATGAACTTTTAATAATGAAATGTCACGTATGGTGAATATATAAGCGGTCAAACATAATTAATACAGAAATCTTAAGATTATAATTATTCCGGCGTGCCATTCCTCCGTAACTGGAATTATGATGATTCGGTAAACAATATTCTAAATTACGGGCAAATATATATATATTAATTTGTCATCGGTTAGCTATTCCAGAAACCTGAAGTAAAGTATCTTACACGTGGGTCACAACATTTAGTAAAAAAAACTGTTTCAAAGTACAATCATAAATACATATATACATGCATACATACACATTCACACGCGCGCGCGCACGAACACACACACACGCGCATATATATATATATATAAACATACACACGAAATAATTTGGTTTTGGTAGAGAAAATTTCAAGTTGTGTATGGTAATGAACAAAATGAATCGACATCCAAATTTCGCTTGTACTCGTTTTATATCGAACTCAGATGCAAGAACACCAAAATGAAATAAGCAGAATAGGCAGGAAGTTAGATGACTGAAATATGTGATTTAGTTTATTTTATTGAAATACTTGAGTGTCGAATAGTCACTAGAAAAATTACAATTGGATGCTGAAACGAGATTTCCTCATCGCCTCACTCCCAAAATAGATTATTTTGTAGTATAGTAATGATTTCAGCAAGGAAAAGAAGTTGCATATCTGTCTCATTTAATCAGTAATACCTATTAAAGCAGTTAATTTTGATTTGTTGCAGAGATTTTATACAATTTCGGAAGGTAAATGCCTCTTGTGTAGGCGCATGCCCTGGTGGTTCTGGACCGGTCGGCGAGCTGTTTTTAAGCAAGGTACATTGTGTCACGTTTTTCCAGTATATTCAGTAAGAAAAGGATACTGCTAACCAATTGCTGGAGACGCCTATCGTTCCAGCTGTCATAACATACATGTATCGCTGAGTTGAAGACTGAGAGAGTAGGAAGGGCGCCTATGACTACTTGGGACTACATAGGTTCCAAAAATAATCAGCGAAAGCATGGTGTATGTCACCAATCCATAGGTGTTCGAGTGTTGCGGCTGGATGTCTAAATGCCTCCCACATGCTCATTACGGGTTGGGGGGAGGCTGAAGTGAAATGGCTTTACTACAATTTTAATTCTTTCTTTATGCTTTTATTATTAATAGGATATTGATGAATGATTCATTGATGATTAGCTGACACCACAACAGTACTCTGTTTTATTAAATTTATTGTTGAACATATCAGTTTAAATCAGATGTCATTAACTTTTTTTCTTTCTTTCCGACGATTCACTCACTCCACGTTCAGCATTGTATCTTTTCAAACATTGATTAAAAAGTTGAGAGAGTTTTTATTAGAAAATTAATTAATCATTTTTGAATGATTAGTTTGTTTGAAGAAAAAGGAAATGCCAGGAGGCACCACAGAAAACTTGAAGGATTTATGACGCTTTAATGATTTTTCTGTTAGCTGTTTCTTATCTATATATATTGCAGTGAATGTATATAAATAGCACTTAGCACTTCCTTAAAAACGATTGAAAGGGAGAATCCAAAAATAACAATTCATATACTCTGCATCATTAATATCGATAACGTACAGAAAGATTCTCCGGCCACCGAAAAGTTAATATTTCGGAATGCCATCCATGATATCGTTTCTACAGTTCACCTGGCTATAAACAGATTCCATGGGGAAGAAACTAACTCTATTTTAAGCAGAGGAAGGGATACTTTGTTGTGAATATTCTGTCGTCAGTTTAAGGTTATGAAGCGAAGCTAAAGGATCTTTATCGTTTATTACTTATTTGTTCTAGTCGTCGAACTTCGGCCCTATTGTGGTGCTGCATTCAAGGGTACAGTCAGACGCATAGATCCCCGTTCTTAGTTTAACTATTAAGTCAGTTATTTTGCTTGTTTGTTTCTGTAACCGAACCACTAATTTACGGAAACGAACACAAGCCAACATCGATTGCTAATGGACGGCCTGGGACAAAACACAACACACACAAAGATACGCACAAACATTTACATATGTAAGCGTGAGTATGTATGTGTGTATATATATATATATATGACGGACTTCCTCGTTGTTACCGTCTGCCAAATTCACTTATAAAGTATTGATCGACCAGGCATTATAGTAGAAGACATGTACCCAAGGTGCTACGCAGTGGGAAGAACCTCAAACCATGTGAGTATAAAGCGAGTTTTTAAGCATACATCTGTACGTATGCCTATCACATTAAATGACGAAAATAAACTCACTTCGATGCACTATTCGATAAGAAATATGTGCCGTTACACTGTCGAAGTGAAGAGAAATGTTTGCAATTTCAAAGGGTCCCAAAAGAATGTCTATGACTTGATGGTCATCCTTTGCAACTAATAGCAGCTACTAGATGAATCGACTTCTTGATTCGCTTTCGATTCTTATTTGAACTCTCTCTCTCTCTCTCTCTCTCCCTCTCTCTCCCCCCCCTCTCTCTCTCTCTCTCTCTCTCTCTCTCTCTATGATACTTCAAACTTAGTAAAGAACGGGAATGTTAATCTAATTCCAATATGCTTATATGCGAAGAAGAAACATATTCACAACAATATTGACACATATTGGTATTGTTCGTGCGATATGTTTTCATTACTTTTTATGACGAGATTCCACGCAGTTTCCGTCTATGGAATTTACCCACAGGGCATTGGTCGGCTCGGGGATTATAGTAGAAGGCACACGTCTAAGATACCGCGCAGTGGACTTAACACTCAATCACGATGATGCTAAGCGAGCTTCTCAACCATATGGCCATGTCTGCGTCTATTTGATGTGCTTTAATACTATATTACAAAGGATACTTTAACATTAATCACAAGAGAAGTATTTTAAAGCAATTTTACTTCCCCTATCAAGAAACTTATAAAAGAATGCCAGACAAAAACGGTTCACAATATTCACGCTGAAATGTTTTTAGCGAACACAGTAAGTAGATAGATACTCTTGATTGTGAAGGAGTGGCTGTTAGTCTCCACTTGTATTGTTCCCCTTCGAAAACGGTGGAATTCATTAGAAATATCGAGATTTACAACGAT
>NC_042998.1:57874554-57882054 GCF_006345805.1 Octopus sinensis | reverse complement strand
CATTTCGGACAATAAATAACCTTTCTACGATTTATTTAGATTAAGTATGATTCATAGGTCACTATTTTAATGAATTACAAAATTTCATTGCATTCATATTAGAAAAAGAGCCGTCCAATTGGGCTGACACCCTCCACTTATTTCCACTTATGTTCCTCCTTTTTAAAACAGATTAACCTAGACTAGACACGGATACAACACGGATATAGCTCCCTCAAAATGTCCACGATATATTCTTATTTGATCGTCTAGCGAGAAGAAACTAAATGGATATAAAGAATGCACTTGCTGTCGAAAAAGGGATCCTCATGAGGTTCTTGCCTTTATTGGGCCTGAATGAGCAAGGATGCTTCCATTGGGCACTCTTTCATTTGGTCTCTGAATCATAACAGTAGATCCAGCTTTCGTCACAGGCCACCAGATACTCAAATACTCTCTGATGCCACCGACGCATCATTCCTTCAGTTCATCACTGAGCATCCTGGAAATAAACTTGGCACAAATTTTGCCCATGTTCAGATCTTCATGAATGATTCTGTATAGTTGTAGCACTAACACCAAATTATACGCTTATTGTCTTTATAAAAAGACGACGGTTTTCAACCAGAAAAACTGAATTTTCCCAACTAGCTTTGGTGTTCTGATGACTGCCCCTCACCCCACACCTTTCATGGTTTCACACATCCACTCTACCGTCTTTGACCCTCTTCTACCTGAGTAAAACAGATGCTCAGCTCATATAAGTCAAGCCATAAGTGGTCTGAAACATTTAACGTTTATCTTTTACTTGCTTCAGCCATTAGACTGTGGTCATGCTGGGTCTCCACCTTGAAGAGCCGACCCCATTGCTTATTTTCTCTATTATGACGAACCTCTAAGTTATGAGGGTCGTAGACAAACAAACAGCGGTTATCAAGCCATGGAGGGAATTAGATACCGACACAAAAATACACGCGCACACATACATACATACAATTATATATATATATATTATATATATATATATATATATATGTATAGTGAAGAATTTCGTTAAAATGATTTTCCCCCATGTGGTGAGTTGTAGGGAAGAATATATAAGGAAAAGAACGAAAATACACACAATTTATATACTTTATAAGATAGAATATTTATATAGTCTATCGCTTTCGCATTTTGTGATTGGGAAATTAGTGAAAATATTGCAATTCCGTAGTATCTTCAAGAATTTTTAGTCCACCCTGGTTGCACACATATAATATATATATATATGCAACCAGGGTGGAGTAAAAACTCCTTAAGATACTATGGAATTGCATGTATGCGGTTTTGGTCGGCCGGAGACTATAGTAGAAGACACTTGCCCAAGGTTCCTCGATGTGGGACTGAACCCCAAACCATATGGCTAAGAAGTCAGTTTCTTACCACAAGGTCACGCCTCGTTTTTGCTCAGTTTAACACAAAACTTTATTGCATAGCGAGCTCTCGAATTGTCGTCACATATCGGCTGCATTCAACTAATTAGTCGAATGTGACAAGCAGTGTTTGGTAGAATGTGTTTAAAAGGCTGCTTGTAGCTATCTCCTTCCATCTGGCATAAAAAATTTGCAGCTCAGCTTATTAGATGTATAATAATGATATTGTTTGTTCCTTCTTGAGCCTTGTCTGGCTCATAAGGGTCGGTTTCCCGGTTTCCTTGGCGTATAGGTTCCCCACATGGACGGGACGCCGGTCCGTCGCAGGTGAGCTGCAAGAGGAAAGAGTTAGAGAACGTTGTGGCGAAAGAGTCAGCAGAAGTTCGCCATTACGTTCTGCCGGAGCCGCGTGGAGTTTAGATGTTTCGCTCAGAAACACATACATCATCCGGTCTGAGATTCGAACCCACAATCCCTCGACCGCTAGTCCGCCTCTCTAACCACTATGACATGTGTCTCCACACATAATAATGATATAATAACTGTTTAATTATCAAAGACAGATGTAACTCACCCTTCTAACATAGGTTCAATTCTTCTGAAATATACCTCGTATTTATCACTTAAAATTACATACTATTGCGCCCCTCTACTATATGAATAGTGAATGAATAATACTATGTAAGTTTTAGAAATATTTTATCATAAACAATGTCTTTGTTCTTGCATAAAAAAATATAGTCTGCAAGTTTTTCCTATTTATGGCTTCTATGAGACTGCATTCGTTTGTGTATGTGTGTGTGTGTGTACGTGCGTGTATGTGTGTATTTTGATGTGTTTGTACTTGTGAAGTACTTATGTGTAGTTGCGTTATGCTTGTACGTGCTTCATTGCATTTGTTACTCCTGTGTAGGCTGTCTTTAGCGAAGCATTGTGGAGCATGAATACCAAAGAAAAGAAAATGCGACGGCCACGACATGGTGACTGATGCTGCTGCGCTGTTGTTGTTGCTATTATTATTATTGTTCTTGTTGTTCTTGTTTTACTTGTCAGGGCTCTCGGTCTTACTTGCTCTGGTTGATTCTCTGAGAGTAGACAGCAACCTGTTCACAGGGTCTCTTCCCGCAAATTGTAAGCTTTGATATTTGGCTGTAAACTTATCGTACAAGACACTCAACACCTAAGCACCACCCTCAGAATCTTAGCTGTCTCTATTACTATTATTATTATTATTATTATTATTATTATTATTATATTATTATTATTATCATCATCATCATCATCATCGTCATCGTCATCGTCATCGTCATCATCATCATCATCATCGTCGTCGTCGTCGTTATTATTATTATTATTATTATTATTATTATTATTAGTAGTAGTAGTAGTAGTAGTATAGTAGTAGTAGTAGTAGTAGTAGTAGTAGTATATAAATATTTCAAACGGAGTTAAAGGTCAACAATAAAGTCACAGCTATCGATGCTTAAGTTGTTATATCAATATGTATTAATTATATTCTCAGTTGGACGCTATGTGAATTATGAAACTAAGATAGAAATGTAAGAAAACAATGACTGCATTTAAAATACACCAATCGTAGATTGAAAGAGGAGAATTATGTATTTGGAACGAAAATTTATTATATCTACTGTAGTACAAAATATATATATCATTGGAAATAACAAAAGAAATATTATAAAGTAGGAAAAATGTGAAAAGAATCAAATGTAAGACAAAAGTTGCGGCAATGGACAGCTTTAAGGAAGATGGTGTAACGGAAATGTGATTGCAGCATCTCATAATAAGACGTTTGTAAGACAATAAACTGCATGGCCATTATCTGGAATGTTTGTGCAAAGCAAAATTGGATAACGAAAAGAAATCAATATTATCTAAATATACGAGGACCACCTCTGACAAAAATTTATCGTCGGTATAGCTAAATCACATTCAAAACACTGATCTTTCTTTTCAAGACCAGAAAATATTTCTCCTCGATACCTTCTAATATTTTACAAGGTTCAAGTGAAGTTCACAATGAAGTAACACTTGAACACCTGGAGTGGTGCTGCTACAATGCAGACATTTTGATCCAGGTCCAGAGAATAGCAACTTAAATCAATAATGCACACAATCTTGTTTCCGGCCCACGGGCGTGCGGACTTCTCTCTGTAATTTCTACCGCTGCTATAATGGTCTCTGCTAATCGAAGCGTGATTCTTTCATACCTCTATCACTCAGGTAATCCCAATACATTTTTCCCTCTAAATCTTGCAACACTTGGAAGACCCAAAACCCCTCGACTTCGCTCTAATCTTTACTTCCAGGCTTTCGACCCCAGGATATCAGTCCTCTGGAAAAATTTTACGGTCATATTTTCCTTGCAGCTGTTGACCTACAACAATTGAAATGGATCATCAACGGCAACAAGCATACCGATCTTGGAGAGATTGCAAAGTTTCTGGGTTTTGCTGCTTTTTCCAGGATCAACAAGTAGAACCAGAAAATTTACAAAACCCAAAGCTATGACCAGTGTAACTTTGCACGAGGAGAAATTATCCAAAACGCAATGAAGGTAAGTACAAGCAACAACTGCAGAATATGTGGGAATACCCAAAAGAAAGGAGATACTTCAAACATAGACCACAATGTATCTTAGAATATTACAAAATAGTTGTATGCTTTGCGATATGCTAAAGTACATGGGCACGGATTCAAAGTGAACTATCTCGATATTTTTGTTCAAATATCACCAGCAAATGAAATTCATCCCAAATGATGCATCACTTTTAACACGCTAATATATATATAGCACAGAAAGGAACGAACTGTTCATATATAAAGATCTGAAATTAGACTTAACCAGAGTGGAGAATCGAAAATATAAACAACACGTATAATAATAGATACTTTAAAATTGTATAAAAAGTTGTTGAAAGATTTAATAAATCTAAATATCTTACACATATACCCAAAGTACAGCGAAAATGTACATTCTTAGCACTAGATAAATATTATATAGAATACTTTCCATGAAATGGAAAAAGCCGTACATAAAATAAAGTACTGAATGTACCCAAACATTCGAACACTCGATTGTGCTCTGAAAGCTTGCTATAACAATATAATAAAATAACGTTGTTAGTAACGATAACGATATGAAGTGAAACTTATGCCAGCATTAGGAAATACCGACAGAAAAGTGTGGCTTTGGCATAGAGCAGAAACCGTTTCTGCGAATGACGAATCCACCGTACTCTGGAATATGTTGATCAACGCCGACAAGAAGATCCAGCTAATCGACCAGATATTCTTTTCAAGGACGTGTTGGAAAGAGCGTTCTAATCGAGCTATCAGTCTAAACAGAGGATAATATATTTATCAAGATAATATAGTTTTTCGGTACATCAACCTGTGGTGTACCTGGACATATCACCCACTTCTTATCATTGATGGTTTCAAGTCTTTCAGTTAGCAAACACCGTCAATGAGGCGACATAGCCAGTGGTTGATCAAACCCAAGCTTATGTCTAGTTAACGCTACCCATTGTTCCAGCTTAATTCCTCCACCTAAGCATATTTCATTCTCTTCATCTCATTTGCTTTCTCAGTTTGGCTTTTAGAACCCACATGGCCTCAATTGCAATAATATCACTGAGAATATATATAAAATTATAAAAACCTGTTTCCAGAAGAGGAGAAGAAATACTGCAAATGTTCATATGGTTGAAGTGATCAATTATTTATCAACAAATCCTTAACTGATGAATTTAGAGAGGAGGGTGAGTTAAAATTGAAGTTTTGCAATTGAACTCTTTTCATTGAAATCGTTCAGTTGAGTTCTCCTGAGTATTAAACTCTAATTGCATTATTATGAAAATGCAAACCATACAATGTGTTTGATCGGGACCAGCAAAGTTGTCATTGACGAATGCAAAACAAAGGAAAATGTACGAATATATCTGTTGTTTCATTTTTCACCTGGGTAGTTTTCGTTGGGGCTTAATTCAAACTATTATCAATAGTGAGCTAAGTCACACCAACATCAAACCCTACTAATAGGACTCTTAGTGAAGGAGAAATTAATATGATTAGTGTGAGGTAGTAGACAAAATGTCTATTCTCAATACAGAGATAAATACAAGTAGATACTGAATTTATTGTCATACAAGAGGTGAAAATAAGTCAAAGGAACGAATAGATTTAACACCACCAATCCATAGAGGTACGAACGTGTGTCGCTGCGAGTGAGGTAAAGAAGATTCAGTTAAAGAAAAGATGAGATACAAGATTAGTGCAGACAATGGCGTCAAACTAAGGAAGGGAAAGATGGGAAAAGAGATATAACGATAGCAATGTGTGTGCGAAGGATTTAATTAACATCAATATTCTAGCTGCCCTTGTAATAAGTTGCGGACGCTACATAAGAACAGTGCAGTAAGTTTATATTTACAAATAAAAAACGTAATACTGATAGAAAACTGTTATAAAATATTTATTGATATCTAACGATACAAACATTAAGCAGAAAACTTTGCTGTCTTCAAAGTCACCATGAAATAAAAAAAAAAGAGCATTTGTAAAGTGAACGGAGAACGATAATAGAAATTGTAAAAAAAGTTTAAAAGTACTCTTGGTTACATAATGCCATGCACTAAACTGGGCAAGCAATCTCCTTATACGGCCAATGGCAAAGAAAATAAACAGAACGGAAATAAACAAAGACAAATTGTTTTACTGCGAAAATTTGATTGTAGCAGAAGGTCAAGGCCTTACTCTTTCACTTGTTTCAGTCATTGCACAATGGTTATAAATGATCAACATATTTTGGTTAGTCGAACAAATTGACAATAGTATTCATTTTCAGTGATACTTATTCTATTGCTTCGTGTGCCGAGCCGCTAATTTATGGGAACAAACAGAAATACAAAGAAACGCACTCATGCATTAATACAATGGGATTCTATACCGTTTTTTGTCTACCACCTTCACTCATAAGGCATTGGTTGAGCTGACAATATAATAAAAGACAGTTGCCTGAGATGACACGCAATAGGTCTGAGCCCGAAACTACCTGTTCACGAAGCGAACTTCTAAACTCCTCACTCATACCATAAAAATCTCGAAAAACATGTAATGAAATAGAGCAGATAGTAACTAAATATATGCGAAACATAGGAAGCAATATATTAACTATATTGTCTCTAGTTGAAGAAAGTGTGGGAAAAATCGGCTGGATACTGTAGCCAACGAGAAACAGTAAATGTCTCCTAACAGGAGTACGAATACCAACAGACAATGATTACATCCCCAAGAGAAATCGAAAAATTAACCCCTACATAAAGACCTGAAAATGAATGTAAGCTGAATACGGGGGAGGAAAGGATAAATAATCTCAATAATAGTAGATGCGTTCAGAATTTTGTTTTAAAAAATGCCGAGAAATGCATAAGCTCCAGGTGTTAGAAATATGCATAGCATACAGGAAATACAACTACCGATACAAAACACTTCACCTTCCCAAAGCACACAAACCAGCGTTTGATAGTGAAGTGAAAGAATACAATGAAAATAGGGTTATTGAATAAATGATGATGATGATGATGATGATGATGATGAGGAGGATGCTGATAATAATAATAATAAATGCCCTGATGCAGCACCAGGCTTCCGATCTTAACTGTGGCTTCTGATCTTAACTGATTGGAAGTGTTATCATGTGCATTGTTTTGTCTTGGTATAAAAGATGGGCTACGGCAAATATTCTGCGCAATACCACAGATTTGCTTGTCAGTTGTTTGACCTTAGCCAGTTGACTATGTCCCTTAGTGGCTGATGATATGTGCATCTCTGATCACGAGCAGAAGTAGTGGGGGAACATCATAGCCATGTGTTGAGAGGGATTCTTTGGGGTTTGAATGATTCACATCTGGAAACATGGGTGTTTCGTTCAACATCCTTAAACAACCCTTATTGAGGGACCTTTTGAGCGGGATGGGTTACTCGACCAGAAGAAAATTTTAACTGGACCTCACCTGCAAGGTCATATTTGGAGAATTTCCGCATAGATGAAGACGATTTTAAAATGGCAAGGAAAACCATAAAA
>NC_042998.1:57829554-57864554 GCF_006345805.1 Octopus sinensis | reverse complement strand
ATGACGATTATGATGACGACAACGACGATGAGCATAATGATGATGATGATACTGATGAAAATGACAACGACGACGACGAAGATTATAGGAGCAGTGTTGGTGGTGATTATAGTAGGGGTAAGATGATGACGACGACGACTTACAGTGGCGGTGTTAATGGTCGTTATAACGCTAGTAGTAATGAGATTGGTGGCATTCATAGTGATGATGGCAGCTGTGTAACTGACTGACAGTGTGGATAATAGAAAATGATATGACCAAAGTTATGATATTAGATGTCGCAGAAATGTTTATTTGGTTTAGAGTGAAATAGTTAAATGACTGATCAACAGGATGTTTGTTTATTCTTTAATGAAGTTTCTTTACAGCAAGTTTCGACTAAATGATAGTAAGGATATCTCACATTCGTCATGGAAACTTTGTTATCGTTTGATTCGACACCAGGAAATTACTGGTATTCCTATTATTGACAGCATTAGAACATAAATAATGTAATGAGGGGAACTGACGAAGAAGCCTACAACTGTTTTCATACCCGGACCGGACGGACAGCACGTTGTGTTCGGGCAAAACACTTAATTTCAGGGTACCCCAGTCCTCTCAGCAGTGAAGGTGATGGTTTGGCGTCTCGTTTAGTGGAGTGCGTGATGTCTGTCAATTATACGCTACAGAAACTGAGTAACTCGCCACATGAGGTTTACGACTTTACATTTTACTCTCAGAGGTTGCTCGATCCACAAGAAAAAGCTTCCACATTACCCTGTTGCCTTGAAAATGTACGAAGATATTGGCTAATGTTTCAGGAATGCATAGGTTATAATCGACGAGTCATGACTTATTTCGTGATAAAGAACAAGAATTATGAACAAGAGAGAGGAATGGCATTAATACACACATGTGCATACATTAGATAATAACTGATGAAAGAGAAGGAAGAGAGATTGGTATATATACATTAGTCACCAAAATTACATATATATATATATATATATATATATATATATATATATATATAATATATATATATATATATATTTATATAAATAATATATATATATATATTATATATATATATATTTATATATATATATATATATATATTATATATATATATATATATATATATAAATAATGAAGAATGGAGTTGAACGACGAATTAACAAAATTCCTTTATTTTATTTTCGACATATGTTTCGAGGGCTGCATATTCCCCAATTTCGAAGGAATAAGGGTGTGCATTATGCCGCCTTCTCATCAGAAAAAGTAAGGAACTTATGTCAGCATCAAGATGCACAAAAACTTTTAGATGACTGCTCACACGGAGCCCATAGCGATAATGAGTGGTGTGTGTGTGGTGTGTGTGTGTGTGTGTGTGTGTGTGTGTGGTGTGTGTGTGTGTGTGTGTGTGTTGTCGAAGATGACCGTTTCAGCTTATTGACGAACGACCGACTCAAATGATTTACTTATAGCGATCAAACGTTGGTGCCGCATATCAGCTTACTCTCTCCATCAAATCGACGTTGTCTGAACGAGTGCACTACATACCACACGTTCGGTATCGAAGTGATTGCAGAGCAATGTAAGATTAAATTTTCTCGCTCAAAAACACAACGCACCACGTGGTCTAGGAATTGAAATCGCCATTTTACGGTCATGAGTGCAACAACCTAACCACTAATCTATGCGCCCTCAACATATATATGTGTATATATATATATAATATATATATATATGAGTGTGTGTGTGTGTGTGTGTGTATGCGTGTAGATAGATGATAGATAGATAGATAGATAGATAGATAGATAGATAGATAGATAGATAGATAGATAGATAGATAGATAGATAGATAGATAGATAGATAGATAGATATGTATGTATGTGTGTGTGTATACTTATGACTTGTTAGAAATTCTTCGACTCAAAGGCAAAAATATACGTCGCTAAAGCAATTGAGGGCACTGTTCAGCACTACTATTGCTAGAAATAAGACTCAAAACAATTCATAGCCACAATAACGCACTGTCTCAGATTTTAACCCAAGGCGCTGGTGTGAGCCACTGACGAGTGTTAATGTAAACACGAAATTACTGCTGATCTGGTTGTACATATATATATATATATATATATATAAAAGAAATATTGAATTTCTAAATCTCTCGTAGAGACATGAACGGTGGTGGGGCGATAGAATGGTTGTATACTGTCAATCTAACAAGAACGTGACAGTAGGGGGTACACCACCGCTGTATAGCCCTAGGAAGCATCGAACGCCTCCTGATAGCTTTGACACATTTTTTCCCTGTGTCCTTCTCTTCGTATATGTATATAAGGAGACAGGGAAAAAATGTGTCAAAGCTATCAGGAGGCGTTCGATGCTTCCTAGGGCTATACAGCGGTGGTGTACCCCCTACAGTCACGTTCTTGTTAGATTGACAGCACCACCTGTGTACCGGTCAAAATAGAACCAATTATTACTTAGTGTAGCGAATAGTCTAGAATAAGATTTCCAGTCAAAATCACTCCACAATAACATGTCTAAGTTCAGTTATCGCCCCACCACCGTACATGTCTCTACGAGAGATTTAGAAATTCAATATTTCTTATTTTGATAATCAGTGAATAGACTTCACTGAGTTTACATATATACAATTACGAAGTCGAGGCAAATATCACCAGCTGACCGGTGTCTGCTACTCTAAACCGATGAAGGACAATGATCCTGAAACACGGTGTCCCTAGATGCAGTTCCGGCGGCCGGGGGTGTTTGTCTCCCCTTCGTATATGCATATAAGGACACAGGGGAAAAATGTGTCAAAGCTATCAGGAGGCGTTCGATGCTTCCTAGGGCTATACAGCGGTGGTGTACCCCCTACTGTCACGTTCTTGTTAGATTGACAGTATACAACCATTCTATATATATATATATATACATACATACATACATATATATAACTGAAGTAATGGCGGCGTGGACTTCCACCTCGGCATCCGAAACTCGGAGTTTTATTATGGCTACCGAATAATTGTCACATATTACATTTACATATAAATTGCTCTATTTACGTAATATAGAGGTCTCTTTCATTCTTTTATTGTCTTACTACATATATATGTGTATATATATATATGTATATATATATATATATATATACGTACATACATACATACATACATACATACATACATACATACTACATACATACATACATACATACTACATACATACATACATACATACATACATACATACATACATAGAGAGAGTGAGTGGGGGGAGAAGCAGAGGGAGCAAGAGAGAAAGGGAGAGCTCAGTATGATTGATTCAAACCCGGCACATACGTAATTTTATCTAAACCCGGAGTGTCAACAGCCAAATTCAACTGTACCTATGTTTAAATATTCGAATTCAGAATATAAAAGAACATAACTCCCACAAGAGATAGTGTTGTATATTGTATTTCCACCATTACATTGGTCCTCTATATCGTCTCCTGCGCCATAAGAGCTGCGGATAAACAACCAGACTCGTTATTTTTACAGTATTCCCTCTATTTTTATCAACAGATTTTTACACATGCACACACACAGTCATAACTTTGATAACTTAGAAAACTTAGATATGTTTCGACCAAAGATTGGTCCAGGCCATGTCTAACTTAATAGCACCACCTGATAGGATTATTCGAATCCTGTTTAAGTCAAGTTTTGTTCAAGTAGTGAGTTCTTGTTGGGTGAGTTGTATCCAATTATGGGTGGCTTATCCCGTAAGAGATAATGTCCTATATTGTATATCTAAGTTGCAATGGTCCTCTATTTCGTTCTCATGCCCCATAAGAGCTGCGGAGAAACATACCGACTGTTATTTTTACAGTATTCCCTCTAATTATATCAATAGATTTTTAATGCATCGTGGCATCTATTTTCAACCACATAGCTAAGACTAAAATACCTATAATATGGACACAGTGCGACCGAAGTGTTTGTAACAAAAATACGAACTAGTATCACATTGCACATTTTCCCCAACTTCTGTGATCATACAAGCAGACATTAAGGCAAAGGAAATATTCGATCACGCGCAGACCTATACACAATCACATACATACACACTCACACACACACACACACACATACACACACTACACACACACACACTTCTATATTATGGCACTCAATACATTCCATTATAAATTCGTTTGTCTCATTTAAGTATTTTTGCTTCGTCGTATCATTGTATCGTCCAAATGGATTAGCTTTTCTCGTCATAAAAGCAAACATTTAACGTTTTTCCTGTTTTTCTATGTTTTTTTGAAGAGAAAAATCTCAAAATATTTCACAACGCTGAACGGCCACAAATAGTGAAATATAAAATGTTAGAGAAATATTTAATTGTAGACTACTTGAAATCTTTACAAAATAACCTCTATTGATATAGCCGAAAATAAACACGAATCAATAACGACCAAATTACAACATGCTTTATTCATCAACACACGGCTCCGGTATATTTTGTTATAAAATCTATTCACTTATTAAGGGGTTTATTTTCGATTTTAATCTCATCTGACCTACACTCCTCTCTCTCTCTCTCTCTCTCTCTCACTCTCAGTATGTATGCATGTATGCGTATATCAATGTTTGTATGTATATATGTTTATATATATATATATATATATATATATATATACTATGTAATATTATATATATTGTTATCCCTTTTTCTAGTTAATTTTCCCCTCCCTTCCTCTTTATTTTTGTTCCTTTATTCTTTATGTATCGCTTTCTCAACTTCGTTTTTACCTTCTCCCCATGTACTTTTCAGTTATGTCATAAAAATTTATGGTTTAATGAAAAAATTATGTGGCATAAAAGGGCTAGATATACAATGAACATTTTGGTAGTATTACATTAACTAATCTAGGGGGAGTAGAACGAAATTTTCATCGCCCGTGTTAAAACCATTGTACGAACCATGTCAGGATAGCCGAAATATATCTGTATTTATTCGATGTACAGGCTTGTCTTAGTACAAGGAATGTAACTGAGCCAAAATCTAAAGAATGTAGTAGCATTTGGATTGGCATTTTTAGAATGGGGAGGTGTCAAAGGTAATGGACTGCGGGGGTCGTTAGAGCATCGGAGAAAATGTCTTGCACTGTATGTTCCGATGCTTTTACAATGTGAATTGAAATACTACCGGGATATTTTATCATTTTGTGCTTGATAAAATAAAATACATATGAAGAACTAGTGTAGATGGTATCAACTAGTTTTCGATTCACGAAATTGCTGATCTTCTGCCTAAATAGGAAACCATTGTCATTATCATTGCTTCAAATACAACCGAGGTCTACTTTGCCTTTCATCCTTTTGGGGGTCAATAGAATAAGGTACTAGTGGAGTTCTGGGATGGATGCAATTGACTTACCTTTACCCCTGAATTTGCTGGCCTTTTACCAAACTTATTATTGCTGTTTTTCTTTTATATTCTTTGTTTTAGTGTAGAGGATATAAAATCGAATAGAATCCAGAGTATTAAGTGAAACAAGATGTAATGTCACTTAGTCCCATTTCGCCTGTTCCACATTTCGCTTTCGCTTCCTACGTGAAATATGCCAATCATTTTAAGAATAGAAAATGTACTTGATTCGAGAAATGGCTAATGACTCTAGGCGAATTTAAAATTGTATTTCAATCCTGAGTTTTCTAAGGACGCTTTATGCAAGTAACTATACTCTACTTTTTAATTTTTTCTCTTGGACCCTTGGACTCATAAGGCCGGTTGCCCAGTTTCCAAAGCATAAGTGTGATTAAGGTCACATTCCCTCAGAACAGGAAGCCGGTTCTTTGTACGTTCAACCTAGCAATTTTGAGAAGAGGACAATTCGTTTACATCGAACCCAATAATGGATTGGTACATTATTTTATCGGTCTCGAAGGAATGAACAAGAAAAGTTGACCTCAGTGGTATCTGAACTCGGATTGTAAGGAGCCAGAAGAAATGCCTCTCAGCATTTTATCCGACACGATAACGATTTTGCCATCTCGTTGCTTTATTACACTCTATTACTTGTTCTTATTTTATTGATCCTCGAAGATTTAGAAACATCGGCCACGGATTTTAAAGACATACTACTTGGCATGAAACAGGATTTTATAGAATATTCAATCCAATCCTATCAGTTCTGCCAGCTCATCAGGACTTCTATAGACATTTATATAAATAGAGATAGATAAATGTCTTTCTTCTTTACTTGTACTAAAACTTTACTAAATCGATCATTGCTAGTAGTAGTTTGAACCACTTCCGACTGATTTAATCAAGATAGAGTACCTCGTCCTCAATTTAATTACACAGGAAGTTATAACGATCTCTTTAAATAAAAGTTCCTTAGCCGAAAGTTGCTTTGACCTTTATGAGCTTGTATCAGTCGACTGATGGAATGTTTCTCACATGGAAATATTACCTGCATGAATGCGTACACTGTTTAATTAGAAACAGTTAATCTACAAATAATTATCATTGAGCAGGCATTCCATAAAACAGGTCAGTCAAAACAGTTTAATCAGTATTACTGTAAAGTTAATTTTCGTAATTCAAGCCAAGATACGTAGACGACCCAATGATGATCTTCTCGTGAACTACGTACCCGTATTTATGTATTTACATTAACTGTTTGTTGGTTTATCTAGTAATCATTTTCCAGACAGATGCTTGCAAATTGATATAACGATTTTTGTAGGATGAAATTATATGACACTTCATAGATGATAGAAATTAATTAATATAAGAATGTATTTCTTGCTTTGTCGTAAAATGATTTTAATGTTACAGCCTCGGTGTTAACAACGGAAGAATATCAATTTGATCTTCTAGAGACTCATTCAAAATTTATGCAATCTGAGCCACATACTATATAATATGGAGTCTCTTTCTCTCCTTGTCATTCATAGTTTATATATCAGATGGCATTCACAATAAATTATCCAACAGTGTGAACTTTTCAAAGGTTTGCAAGAAATATTATTGTAACACACGAATTTGCTTTCAAGATTATCTATCCCTAGAATTGACTTATATAGCTGCATATAGAATTATATAGTATTTATGCACGACAGTCTTACATATATTAAATTAGCATTGTAACTAGCACATCAATAGAAAGAAATGATCTTCTAGAAAACTCTGTCTATTTTGATCTCTTGTTGATAGGAATATACGCACGGCTATTTCCGTTTATAATAAACTCGCTTTTCTTCTTCTTCTACTTCTACTTCTTCTTCTTCTTCTTCTTCTTCTTCTACTACTACTACTACTACTACTACTACTACTCTACTACTACTACTTCTACTACTACTTCTACTATTTCTTCTTCTTCTTTTCTACCTCTTCTTTTCTTCTTCTATTTCTTTTTCCACTTCTACTTTTACTCCTTCTTCTTTTTTCTTCGTCTTCTTCTTTTCTTCTTCTTCTTCCTCTTCTTTTCTTCTTCTTCTTCTTTTCTTCTTCTTCTTCTACTTCTTCTTCTTCCCTTCTTCTTCTTTTCTTCTTCTTCTACTTCTTCTTCTACTTCTTCTTCTACTTCTACTTCTACTTCTTTTACTTCTTCTTCTTCTTTTACTTCTATATTTCTTTTTCTACTTCTACTTCTACTTTTTTTTCTTTTCTTCTTCTACTTCTCCTTCTCCTTCTTCTCCTTCTTCTTCTTCTTCTTCTTTTCTTCTTCTACTTCTTCTCCTTCTTCTTCTTCTTCTTCTTTTCTTCTACTTCTTCTTCTTCTTTTTCTTCTTCTTTTCTTCTTCTTCTTCTTCTTCTTCTTCTTCTTCTTCTTCTTCTTCTTCTTTCTTCTTCTTCTTCTCATTTGCCTACAGCCATTGTCTTATCCACACTGAAGGACGTCACACAAGTCACCTTTATAAAAAAGGATTTGCAGGATTTGTAGAATTGTTCTATCTTTATATATCTTACAAATCTATTAATATCTGGTGTCGCTGTTCTTCATAAGAAGACTATAGACCAAAGTGTTTGCGCATTCATCCAGTCTTAATACTCATGTAGCGCCAAAATGATCGGCTGGGGATTATCGGTCGCAGTCTTCGTACTTGAACTACAGCAGCTTAAGTCCATTTAATCAGCCTCCGTACTTGTCATGTAGTATATATATATATATATATATATATATAATATATTATATATATTATATATATATTGTCAGCTCAACCAAGTGTTTTGTAATACGAAACTGTTAGCGTTCGAAGTTGAAGTTACTTCTTCCCACTCAAACAATCAGACGATGTGAAAATAATATATAAAGCCCTGTACTATAGGAGAAAGGATATGAAAATTACATAGGAATGTGAGAGGAACGTTCAAGTATCTGTACGCCAAAGAAATATGCATCCTTCAGGCAAATCAACAAGATGAATTACCAATCATTATATATATTTGTGTTACAACTTGTACGCATGTAGGTAATACGGAATGTGCCGCCAGCGGATCTACTCTACAAAGTGATAACAGTTCATTTCGGCGTCATTTGATGTATGAGAGCAGTTATGGTCTAGAAATATCACAAAAGCGTTATACGTAATACTCTTATTACGCTGGTCAGCCGACTAAAGATGTGTGCGAATGTATCTATGACAGACAGGTAGATAGATAGATATTCTATCTACCTGCGCTGTGTAGGTAGATGGAGGTAAGCTAATAACGTCAAAATCTCTTCCAACATCTGTCAGACCTATGCTACGTGACCAACTGTTTTATCTACTAACCTTCTGCTGGGAATTTAAAAATACCACGGATGAAGAAGACAATGGCGGTAGGAAAATGAGAAGAAGAAGAAGAAGAAGAAGAAGAAGAAGACGAAGAAGAAGATAGATAGATAGATAGATAGATAGATAGATAGATAGATAGATAGATAGATAGATAGATAGATAGATAGATAGATAGATAGATAGATAGATAGATAGATAGATAGATAGATAGATAAATATAAAGGTTTCTGTATTTATCATATATATTTGCGATCTATCATTAACCTGAAGGATTATCAAATACATTTTAAGCGATTATGTTTTATGATATATTACGTTGAAACGGTTCATACTTTCAGATTGTTCCCCTTCATGTGATGATGATATATTTGGTTGCTTTTGGCTTAGTATAGTCTTTGCTTTTTATCAGAAGGTGGGGCAGCAATGTGATTGTATTTTAGTGCAGTGTAGGTAGATGGAGTAAGCTAATAACGTCAAAATCTCTTCCAACATCTGTCAGACCTATGCTAAGTGACCAACTATATTGTCTACAAACCTTCTGCTGTGAATTCAAAAATACCACGGAAATTATTCTGACGTGAATGTGACGCGTTTGTTTACACCTTTCCTTCAGCCTGAGTGAAACTTAAAAAATCAAGATTCCCGTATCAAACCAAAACAAGTCTCTTCACCATACGTTTTTGTCAATCCGCATTCTGCAAATACGTAATTTCCCCCCGATTCTCCTCTAGTACGCACTTTTCCTACAGAAAATCTTTCTTTGTCTATCTACAACACACCTAATTTTCCTCATACTGCTCCATCTCTCCCAAAATAAAACCTACCGGATACTATATAAGCCACAAAGAAACAAAGTAAATCACAATGTGATAAAGGCGACCATGTGCAAACTTCAAAGTCACTGTCAACCTTCTCCTTGAAAAAAATTTGTTTTTCATAATCATGTGTAATATTGGCTTCAAATCCTGGTACAAGGCAAATAATTTAGGAGGAGGGGCTAAGTCTATGACATCGACCACAGTGTTCAGGTGGGATTTATTTTACTGACCCAAAAGGATGACAGGCAAAGTAGACCTCGACGGAATTTGAAGTGAGAAAGTGAAGACAGACGACGAAATGCCACTAAGCATGCCAGACATGGTAAAGATTCTTCCAGCTGCCGCCTTAATCTGGTATAATATCACTACCACCACAGAAGCGATATACTAGCTTTTTTAAGTAGAATTTGTGAACCTACTGCAAGAAACCATTGGTAGTATTGCTAATCCACAAACAAAGTATACAACTATACATATACATAGAGAAAGAGAGAGAAAGACAAATATGGACACAGAGGGAGATGTTGTAGTGTGTATAATACTTCAAATTGCCTACACCTGAAAATACTGACACTGAAACACAATACACATATATTTACCTTCACGCTATATTTTACTTTCCTCCTCTCTCCCCCTCTCTCTCTCTCTCTCTCTCTCTCTCTCTCTCACACACCGCACACACACACACACATACACTCACATCATTTGTAATCACATATACGTACACAGGCAAATATAAAGTATCTGTATTTCACTGGCACACATACACACATACATTTCCACATACACCAATAATCTTTTTTTTATACACATATACAAATACATACGTGCATGCGCAAACGTGCTAACGCTCACATACAACATAGTCATGTCTACAAGCATACAAATTCACAAACTTTTAATCCCTATCTTTTTTTTTATCCATCCTTAAACTTTTCCTATTGCCCTAATTTCCTTTATCTCGAGCATGGATGCATTGTTTACCTCAAACTTTTGAATTCACAGATATATGCAGACAAATTGAAGCATGATTTATCTCACTTATAACATTACGTACAAATAGATACACATGCATACGAATGTTTATCATATTATATACATATATATTATACACATGATTTTGTTTGCAAACAACACTTCCGTCTAATACCAAGAGAGTGTTCTGTGCATATGACCATGTGCGTGCATATACACATAAACCTATATACATTGATTCAACTAAGTACACATATATCTAAACACTTTAAATGTATTTCATTCGCTACTAAATTCTTTCTGTTGATATTTCTGTTGATATTTCTTTAAATAGCGGTTTTTCCTCCTGCATTTTGTTTCTGATTCTAGCGATCTATCTATCTAGCTAGCTAGTTATCTATCCATCCATCTATCTATCTATCTATCTATCTATCTATCTATCTATCTATTATCTATCTATCTATCTATCTATTATCTATCTATCTATCTATCTATAATCTATATCTATATATATATATATAGATATATATATATATATATATAATATTCTATATATATACATATAGCTAGCTAGCTAGCTATCCATCTATCGATCTATATATCCATCTATCCATCTATCTATCTAGCTATGTCTCCATCCATCCAACCACCTATCCATCCTTTCATCCATCCATACATCCATCCATGTAACTATCTATCTATTTATTTATCTATCTACCTATCTATCTATCTATATATCTATATATCTATCTATCTATCCATTTATCTCTTTCCACAATCTTTCTTTTACTTTTTTTTCGAATTGATAATGTGTTCCTTTCATTTTCAACAATTAACCATTGTATTCCTTAATTACATCCATTGAAAACCTTATTTTTCTGAATGACATTCAGTCTTTTACATGCATACACATAGACACACTCATACGCATGTATGCATACTAAAAAAAACAATTACATAAAGTATGCAAATGCCATCATATATATGCATTTACACGCACAAGAATATATGAAATATGTATGTGTGTGCGCACACATATAAATAATTTATATATATATATATCTATATATATATTCATCGAGAGGTACAGGGATAAAGAAACACGTGTACATACAAATGCATACATACATGCATATATATATGCATATATAGACGCATAAATATATATCTAGATGTATATATACATATATATATGCATGTATGTACATTTACGCATATATATATATATATATATATATATATATATGCATACATGCATGTATGCATGTGTGCATATATGTATGTATGTAAGTATGAATGTGCGTATGTATGTATGTATGCATATACGTATGCATGTACGTATGCATGCATGTATGCCTGTATGTATGTATCCATGCATATATGTATGTATGTATGTATGATGCATGATGTATGTATGTATGTATGTATGTATGTATGTATGTATGTATGTATGTATGTATGTATGTATATATGTATGTATGTATGTATGTATGATGTATGTGCGTATGTATATAATACATACAGGCACATACACTTCCCTGTATATCCAAAGCAGTTACTTTTAAATAGGTTCGTTAACCTAAAAATGCCAAGCTACGAGGTTTTCAGACTTGCATGTTAACAGATCAGAAATAAATTGCATCTTAGTTATCAGCTGTCGTTCGTCATACATTTTCTTCTATTTTGTTTGTGTTATTTTTCTTTTCTTCTGCTACAAATGTTTGTGATGAAAAAAGATGACATTTTGACTTCTCGATTTGTCTGTATTTGTTAAATTTGTTGAGTATATAGACCTACACTGTACTGTTAACATTATCTTGGTGGCTTTTTACACACGTAAATACCTCTACACGCACATATATGTGTGCACATGCATATAAATACATACGCATATATAGTTGCATGTACATTTTGAGATTTTATAATTAAAAATATAATCTAAGTCAACAAAACATTTTAATACATGAATTCGAGAATTTGAGATAAATATTTATTCTAAACAGATAACAGTAACTTCAACGACGTTTCGTTGAATAGGGCTTATCAAAGAGGATGGTGAAAACGATATTAATGTATATGTATGTATGTATGTATGTATGTATGTATGCATTATGTATGTATAAATGTATTTATACGCATATATATATATATCTTTATATATATACATGTACATGCATGCATATATATATATATATATAATATATATATATATAATATAATATATATATATATATATACATTGAGTGTTATGTGTTACTATAAATATTCAGTCTTGGTAAAATAATCGAAAGTAGGGGGAAAACATTGAATAGACATAGCATATATAGATGTAATTCACACACACACCACACACAGCCACGCACACATGCATATATAGTAAGAGGAAGCAATAGAGAACAGGGAACCCAAGTATTGCGATAGGGTTAGTTCAATAACTCTATGTATGCGTACGTGCATGTGTGTGCAACTATGTGCCTGGCTAAGAAATTTATGATGTTTGTTATGAATAATGGGTTATCTTGATTGGTGAAAAATACATGAAAATTTAACTCGCTAAATATTGAACTTTTAAACAAAGAAATGTATATAATAAACGAGTATTTTCATTTCATGCATAAAGTATGCGGTATTAGGAAAATGAATTCAGTTGGAATTTACCTAAAATCTGTAAAAAAAAAAATGCTTCTTAAAATGAAAGTGAATTTAACAATGTATGAAAGAATTGTAAAAATGTATAAAAACAGTTTTTCTGAAGAGTGTAAGTTAAAAAAAAAAAAGCTGTTAATTTTCGAAAAATCTTTCGATATTCTATAGTATCCGCATATTTATCTAATAAAAGTAAAGTACCAATAGAGACGATAAGACTTTAAAATCTATATCGTTATTCAAAGAGATGTTAGTCATATATTATTTTAGGTGAAAAGCTTAAAATCTATGTATTAAAACTTTAAAATACCTGAGCAAATAGTGATAAATATTTTGAATATCTGTATTGCTTATTCTCTTAAATCAAACCATACTTAAAATGCAAATAAAAACTCTTTTCAAAAGCGAAATAAAATATCCTAAATTTGATGATTATATGTAAGCATAAACAATTCAATTTAGATATATTAAAGAAACCCAAATAATATTTATGTATATGTTATATACACACATATATATATAATATATATATATATATATTAATATATATATATATATATATGTATATGTTTATGATTTTATATATATGATATGTGTATGATATTATATATATATATAATATATATATATATATAGATATATATGTTGTGTGTGTGTGTGTGGTGTGTATGTCTGTGTGTGTGTGTGTGTGTTTGTGTGTGTGTGTTTGTGTGTGTTTGTGTGTGTGCTTAAATATGCACACCGACATACCTATATCCATACATAGATAATTAGATACATACATAGCCAGACACACATTCACAAAACAACATATATGTATACACTATTCGCTGAAATACCTCAAACCTTTTATTCCTTCCTAAACACACACGTGCATATATATATATATATATATATATATATATATATATATATATATATATATATATATAATCATAGCTGTGAATTTAAATAATATTAAGATTTATTAGATTAAACGAATTAAGGTCACTGGGAGAAGATTGTGCTTGAAATTTACGGCTATTATTTAAACAAAAATTATTACGAATCACTGAACAACTTAAGAAAGAAAACAATGAGATTGTTAAAAGATATATAAAAGGATTATCATTATAACAGTCTTTAAAATATTTCTAGAATGGGCTAATAAACGTAGATGTCTAAAACTATATGTATATAGATGTTCAAACAGGTGCACACATATAAGCAGACACGAATTTTAGTTTTTTTACAGTTAATATGACTGGGTTGAAGCAAAGCAAGGGGAAAGTTATTGTGTGAAAGTATAACTTTTCGGACATAGTTCTTTGTCAGATTCTAGGAGGAAGTTCATGGAGAGACAAAGAAGAAAGGGATGGTTACGAGGAAGGGATAAGTATAAATAGTTGTTCCTCGATTTGCACGGTTCCAGTTTAGCACAGTTTCAGCTTCTGGCGTTAGTTTTTAAAATTAACATGTACTGAAATGACATCTGAAGCTACAGTCGGTTTTATATTTCCTTTTCATTTCATTCGCTCGATTTTGATGTAGACCAACATATAAATTAATGTTAAGGTACGATTTACTATTCATATTGTTTTGTTTTGTGTGTGTGTGTATTATTTTCAAGATTTTCGTGATTACAATCGATTATTTCAATTTCGAGTCTCGAATATCAAGAAAGTAGAATTCCCTAGAAATTGAAACCATTACATTTAATCAAATTTCAAATGCAAATGAATGGCTTAAATAGAGGCTGTGGATCAGTTAATTATTAATGAAGCGACTATCAGAACACTGAAACGAAACGAAGTAAAATATCAAACCTAGAATAATTATACATTCTTACCAAATTTAATGAAACATCGGCTACTTATTTTTGACGGAGGATAAAACCGAAGAATACAACAGTAACCATACGCACACACATGTATGTGTGTGTGTGTGTTTGTTTGTGTGTGTGTATGTGTGTGTGTCTGTATGTGTGTGTGTATACATATACGATGATCGAAAATAAGTCAGAAGTGATGAAGACATCTTTTCCGTCTTTCTTATATATCTGTAAATAAGATTTTTTTTAAATGTGGATTTTACTGTGAAAGTGGATTCTCCTAAGGAGAATACAGCTCAGTTTAGTTCTTTTGCGTTGCTTCTCTAGCGCTAGAAAGTCAATTGGTTTTTCTTGTTAACGTCTTTCACAGATTGACTCAGCCGTGCCTGACAACAAGTACTTCTGAAAAACCAGGTGAAGTGGCATTCTATTGTTTCCTCAAGAAAATTCAGACTCGTTATATTTGTATATAAATATAAAGGAAGGAAACGAAACCTCCACTACCTCTAATTTAAGCTTGTATCATTCAATACACACACAAATACGAACAAGATAATCGCATATATTTTCCCTATTTCTGTTAGTAATTATCTAAAATTTCTTTGTGCTTTTTTATTAATACTGTTAAAAAAAAGTATTTCCTGTGTTTTAAACGATTTCAATATGCACAACGATTCGCGGAACCAGTCTACCGTATAAACCAAGAGATGATGCATATGCGTATATCTGTTTGTGTGGTATCTGTAAGCATACCTGTGTGTGTTGTGTATACAGATGTACGTAAATATATGTGTGTGTGTGTGTGTGTAGGTTTGATCGATAAGTATCTGGACAGTTGCCATAGTAACATCGCTAAAGTACACAGTGGAAAGGCACTCGACAAAGGTTAAACTTGAACTCTGCTGTGCATGTGCACTATGTTTGAACGCTCTAGCTAACTTGCGATACTTACAGCAGTACTTGGAAGGAAAGTGTGTCACATGTGATCGTCGCATTGATCATGACAGAGCAGGTTTTAATGGCGATACCTTCTCATGCGCCTACACAAAGTTGCAGAAAGTGTATGGAGAGGAATGTATGAGCCGCATATAAGTATACGAGTGGTTCAGATGTGTCCAAGATGGCCGAAAAATATTGATATTGACGAACGTTCAGGGAGACAAGCAACTAAAAGAAAACACATCACAGATGTGCATACAGCTGTGAAAGGAAATCGTCGAATCACCACCCGTAACTTTTCAGAGTATATGCAGATTAGTTACGGTTCAATTCAGTCCATTATCACGGAAGATTTGAGCATGAGACGGATGTTTGTCAAGTTTGTGCCAAAACTACTTTTAGCTGACGAACAAGACACACAGGTTGCAGTTGCACAAGATCTCCTTGATTGTACTGAGAACGATGGAACCTTTTTGAAAACGTTGCGTAGACCTCTAAGCAGGTATCACCAAACTTTTGGCAAAATTTGATGCAGATTCTCCACTCAACTTTCTCTGTCATGGTCAATGTGACGATCACATGCTACACACCTTCCTTCTAAGCACTGCAGTAAACAGTTGAAGTGAGCCAGACTGTTAAAACTTATTGCGCATGCACAGCAGGGTACACTATGTCAACAGCCCGGATATTTATTGATCAGACTACGTATGTATATATATATATATATGCATGTATGTATGTATATAATTCAATTTCATTTAATTAGTCAAGGAACTAAAGCCCCTTAAGGGATGCGAGCATCCTATTTCACCGGCTTATACCAGCGTTCAGAGAAAACCAACTATATTAATTTATCACCGAAACGTATAGATATTTAAACAAGCCTTTAAGAATAAGAAAATGAAGAAAATGGATAAAAAATTATTTACAAATGTTTTTATTTAAAGACGTTCAAATTCATACATACAAAATCCTACCTATAGCTGTTTCAATACCCAATTCTTTAATTTCAGAAATAAAATTTCATATTCAAAATCATTGAATTAGTTATATCCTCGGGGAGAATTTAATAGGATGTCATTTAACAACGTATAGTCTAATCTACAACTAACTTAGAAGTGTTTTTTTTTCTTAACGCAAGCGTTCCGTAGAAACCGTCAGTGCCACATATATACCAAAATAAACACATTCAAAACATCTTGCTTGTGTCAATATGATACACAATAGTACATTGATGGTGTTATGGTAGTTAAGATATAGACATTATCGAGAGAGCAGCTAGACACGACAATTCGCCGAGCATATGCCTAAATATATCATATCAAACTCCACTCAACGCCATCCAAAATTGCTACGTCAATCAATGTTTACGCAAACACACGGTCTATACGTATCAAGTAAACACAAACAGACCCCACATATTGCCAGATTAAACCTACAGAAAATCAGCATATAGTTCCTAAATGTCCAATTTGAAGGATGGACGCAAGACAATACCATTTCTATCTTAGTATTCATAGATAACCCTGCTTAACATTTCCCACTACCGAAAAACGTCTTATTTTTTGTTATCTGTTAAATTGCAAATAAATTTACTAAGACTAGTGAAAGCAGACCTATTTTTATTGTGTATGGAAACAGGTGTAGGTGAGAATTTGTATGTAAAAGTTTGAATGCCTTTAAGTAAAAGTATTTGTACCTAAAATTTTATCCATTTCTTTTATATATATATATGTATGTATGTATATATATATATGTATATATGTATATGCATATATATATATATTTATATATATATATATATATATATATGTATGTATGTATGTATGTATACACAGACACACACACAGACACACACACACACATATATATATATATATATATATATAGATATATATATATATATATTATATATATATATATATATGTATGTATGTATGTATGTATACACAGACACACAGACACACCACACACACACACACACACACACACATATATATATATATATATATATATATATATATACATTTATCCGACGGTCTTCTTTCAGTTTCCGTCTACCAAATCCACTCACAAGGCTTTGATCGGCCTGAGGCTATAGTAGAAGACACCTGCCCAAGGTGCCACGCAGTGGTACTGAACCCGGAACTATGTGATTGGTAAGCAAGCTACGTACCACACAGCCACTCCTGTGTGTGTGGGGAGGTTGTACAACTCACAGTAAATAAGAAACTCACAAGAAAGACTAAGTAATTTATTAGAAAGCCTATGCTTTGAGAGGTTGTTTTCATTTCATTTCCCACACAGGTCGTTTGTTATTTAAGAGTCTGTATGCATGTGTGTATTGGACACATATAAATAATTATCTTCATATATTTTAGTAATTTAAAAAATATATATGTCACAAATGTTAATTTACGATTTAAAAATAATCTCTTATGGATAAATGAATTGTTGGCAAGATATATTTTGCGAACAAAGGAACAGAAGTAATTTTTCAAATGAAGAAATTGTGTAAAGATAACGTACTTATACAGATGTCACTGATGATACTAAATAGCCAGTTTTTGTTAAATAAAATCTTTTATTAAAATAAAGATTTCCAGGACAACTACGTGTGTAAATGTATCTGTGTGTGTGAGAGAGAGAGAGAAAGAGAAAAATTTCTTCCCGAAGCTCAAAATAAGCTTAGCTTTCGCTGAATACATAAGATAAGCTTTCTTTGCTTGACGCCAGAATAAGAAATCGCGAAGGGAGACCACAATAAATATTAGTTATCTCTTCTTCAACTTTTAACACAAGTTATTTTTCTAAAGACGGCTTTTCTAGGCATTCAATGATACATGAATCAAAACAAGCTAATTATAGATTATCGTCACCTGAAAGACTGTAGGTCTGCCAATCATGTACCAAACGTTGTTTATTCTTTTATTATTGATGACCAGAAGAAATGTATGTAATTGTGCATGGCATTCAACTGATAAAAGAAATTTATGAAATATTTGTGGAAAAAGAATTTGACGTTCAGCTGAGCTGTCTTCCTCCATTTGTTTATGCTACAATACATAAAAAGTAGTTTGCTATCATGATCAATGTTTATATTATTAAATAAGCTTAATATTTTCGGTGATGACTAAATAAGAATATAAACACACTTTGTATATGTTATTGATGTGTGAATATATGAAGAGATTTTCCCCACGGGCCGTTTTTTGCAGGTTTTTGTCCGATCTTAATAGATGATGTACGTAACTGTCTTCCTCAATCATTGGCACAGTTCACCTGCTATATAACGCATCGCAGAAATAAATTATACCTGCACATTAGTGGATATTTTAAGTTGCATATTTGTCCCTTTTCGTTTTTAAATGACATTTATTTTGTATAAAACACAACGGTAAACAGATAAGCTGGAATAAATTTAAGTATTTCTAAAGCTGGACTAAAAATGTAAACGTATTCTGAGTATTATCATTATCATTATTTGTTTTATTCTTTCAGTTTTGTTTCCATTTCCACCGAGTGTCTTCTCGACACTTAGAGTAGAGGAATTCACTATATACGTTCATACGGCATTGAAATAAAAATACCAGATCGTTCATTTACAAAATCAAATAAAGTTATAACTAAAATTATATTTGCATGGAAGGATGCTATTCTCACAGCGACAATATTCTACTCAATACCCGTGAGGTATCTCTTGAAACAGTTTTCTGCATTTCTTGCAGGGGTGGTAGGCTAGGGATAGTTCTCAAATAATTTGCAGGAAAACCCCAAATATTCTATACATTTTTCTCCCTCAGGTGATTATACCACTTGTCTACAAATTTTGATTTTATAATGCCGACATATCAATCAGTGGGGAAACTGGTCAACCCTGCCATGCCTTTATTTATGATCTACTGGTGCTAAAACTTTACACCAGGAGATTATTATTGTTATTATTATTATTATTATTATTATTATATTAGTATTAGTAGTATAGTAGTAGTAGTTAGTAGTAGTAGTAGTAGTAGTAGTAGTAGTAGTAGTAGTAGTAGCATTATTATTATTATTAGTATTATTATTATTATATTATTATTATTATTATTATTATTATTATTATTATTATTGTTATTATTATTATTATTATAAGCAGTGCAGTTTCTAATGGGGAAAATCTAATGCATTTTATGTGTTGGGGAGAGAATTTACGGTTAGCGTTATAAAGTAGGCAAATTAAGCCAATATACAGGTGCCATTAAATTTTATCAGTGAACGGAATTCATTATCTTTTAAATTCAATAACAAGAGAATATTTACTGACCAAAATCAATTATGTGTAGAGCAAAGCTAGGGCTTAAAAAGTTAGAGTTGAACAAGGTCTCTTGCAAGAACGTCATTAATACGAAAACGCTTCTTAGATAAATACTAATGCAAATATTTACATTTTAGAACAATACACTGCAAATCAAATACAATTATTTCTGTGCTGTAGAACATACGTGAAAGCACATGCCCACAACACATGCATATAACTACATACTCTGAGAGTCATCATTTGTATGTATACATATGTATATATATGTGTATATGGACATATAAATACTCTTATACACACGCATGCAAAAGCACATATATGGGCATTACTATCTTCATACGCATAGAATATATGAAATTCCAATCAGATATTCCACTATATCTAAAGCTTTGTGTGTGTGTGTGTGTCTGTGTGTGAAGTCGTATGGCTTAGTCTATAGGGCGTTGCACTCATTATCTAACGATCGTGATTTTAATTTCCAGCCCGGGTGCTGCGTTGTGTTCTTGAGCAAAACACTTCATCTCACGTTGCTCTGCAGTCACTTCGGCACCTGACATATGGTACATCATACACCTGTTCAGACAACGTTTATTTGATGGAGAGGATCGGCTAATGTGCGGCACGAACATTTGGTCACTAAAAAAATATCTTTCGTGCAAGTTGTTCAACAAAAAATTGAACGCTATGCATACATGCTCGTGCATACTAAAGCAATTGTAACAAGAAATAAAGTTGTGCTACGTTCAGTCTTTGTCTTTTCATCTAGATTACACATATATGAGAATATACAAATGTAGACGTAGGAGCGGCTGTGTGGTAAGTAGCTTGCTTACGAACTACATCGTTCCGAGTTGAGTACCACTGCGTGACACCTTGGGCAAGTATCTTCTACTATATAGCCTCGGGCCGACCAAAGCCTTGTGAGTGGATTTGGTAAATGGAAACAGAAAGAAGCCCGTCGTATATATGTATATTTGTATATATGTACATATATATATGTGTGTGTGTGTGTGTCTGTGTGTCTGTGTTTGTCCCCCCCCCCCAACATCGCTTGACAACCGATACTGGTGTGTTTAGGTCCCAGTAACCTAGCGGTTCGGCAAAAGAGACCGATAGAATAAGTACTAGGCTTACAAAGAATAAGTCCTGGGGTCGATTTGCTCGACTAAAGGCGGTGCTCCAGCATGGCCACAGTCAAATGACTGAAACAAGTAAAAGAGTAAAAGAGGAGACAATCAAATAATACACAACCCCACAATATAGACTAACATACATAAAACTGAGAAATTACAGTAAGCGTAATCGAATTCAATTTAATTCAATATAAACAGTGTCGGCTTAAAATAATCATGGTGTAAACAAAACTGTAATATTAGTATAATAAATTAACAACGCCATTTGTCGAAATAAAACAGGACATTAGTTTTACTGATGACATTTAAAAGTAACAAGTGGAGTTGAATTAGATCGGTGAAGACGGGGACATAAGTGAGAGGTGTTTGTGTACATTACTTGAATAAAAATGGCATGTAAACGTACTTACGAGGATGTTGGTAGGCTTCACTATTCCCCGTTTTGGCATGTGATACGTGTAAAATATCTTACTGTGTTGAAGAGTTTTATGTTTGCTTTACGAAACCAGTTTAGTGTTACAGTTGAATCTGTTTACGAGATCATTTCGAAAAGTTTGGAAATATATATGTGACATGGTGTGTTATTGGCTTCGTGAATCTAGTCGAAAATTAATGTTTTCCGAAGAATATTGAGGTGTGTATTTCTTCACTTTAAAGTCAATATGCAAATATATTGTTTGAAACAGCTTAGTTATCAAACATATCGGTGACGAACTAGTTGTCTTATTGGTTGGTATGGTTATGTTGTACACTATATCAACAGTATTCTACTTTCCCTTTTCAGAGCAAGATGATAGATTATTGCAGCTACGGTTGGTTAAAACTGTTGTGTGATTTTCATTGTTAGATTTGGGTGATTTTTCAGGCTTAGATTTGGCTATTGTTTGTCCGAAGATATTAGTCGCAGTATTTGACAACTTGATGTTTTGTTCATTAATTAACTTATAATATTTATTACATTTTCAGCTAGAGTGTGTGTGTGGAGGGGTTTAAGTGTGTCTTTTAAAGTGTAAAGTAGCTAATGGAGTGGAAACATTTCTACACTCACCTAGTTCCATGCATAAGTGATTTCGGCCAACACAAATTGAATTTAAACAGCAATAAATATCATTTGACTTAGAAATTCAATACCATTTCTGCTTTACCCTAATCTTTAACATATCACCATTCCAACTCTCAGTGCGTCACTAATATCTAAAATATTCCTTTTTTCATCCCGCAATGGTCCAGCTTCAATAAAGAATAAGGCCCATACATACATACGTACATACATACATAAATACATACATACATACATACATACACAAACAGACAGACACACATATATGCATGTATGTGTTATGTACGTATGGATGTTTCAAGTTCAGTATTTCATTCTTACACGATCCACTGGTCCTTATTTCGATTCATATGTCAGCAAGCATCTAATTACACTTCACTCAGGTAACAGAATTATGCATATAACTGCTACCCTCAACAACGTCATTAACAATCTGACAAAAATCGTTCGCTGGCGAAATTTCGAAGCCGCTAGCAATCTTTTGTCAGTAAAAATAACTTTTATTTTTTTTCCGACGTATACAAACTAGATGTTTTTGTAGTTTTTTGTTTGAATCTGTTTATGTAAAAATTATACATGAAATGCAAGACATATATATCTAAAACTATTTCTGTGAAGTAATTACAATAACGGAAGCCCTGTTACTGCTGATCCTCCTGTTCAATAATTTAATAGCAATACATCAAGTTTATATCATAAAGAAATTCCCAATGCTAAGTTTTCAGTCACATATATCGTCTATACAAATTTATATTTAGATAACTCCATACATTTTTTACAGTTAAGGAATATCCAAAGCTTTTTGTATCAAGTTCAAGGATTCAGCAAGACCCAGAGTTGTTGTGATATACATGCATGCATACATACATACATACATACATACATACATACATACATACATACATACATACATACACACATACATACTTACATACGTACGTACATTCATTGTGAGGCAAGTCAATATACAAAGTATATTATATACATGAAATACAAAACAATGTATGTTTGTTTATATTACAGAAAGGTCTTACTTACACAGAATAGAAATGATATCAAAAATTAAAAGGGTCGAGGAAAAGTATTACAAATTCAACAGCTGTTTCTGGGGCTCGGTGTTCCAAAGTAATGTTTATAGATTGGTTCCATCGTCGGAAGAGACGAGCCTTCGTCTTCAGAAAAGAGATCTTACGTTTGAAGTATTGGCGAATTTCTGTCGACACCACACATGTAAGATCTCTTATGTATTGACCTGCCTAACTTGCTTGTCCTTACATTTACTCCTTTACCTGCTCAAGTTTAAACTTCTTGAGCACTACTAAGTGTATTCTATACGGAGAATATTCGATTCTCATCTATGGACTATATGCATGCATACATACATACATACATACATACATACATACATACATACATACATACATACATGCATACATACATACATACATACATACGTACACACATATATTCCTTTTCATGGAGACGGCAGATAGAATAAATGCAAACTCTGTACTAGAATCAATTCATCTCAAAACTTATCATAAAAATGCCTGGCTTGATGTCAATTAAATCGGTAACCGATGGCCGACGGCTATGTCTTTAAACGTCATAAATATGTTTTATGTCCTTTTTGTTCATTGCTTTTGCTACCGTTGCAACTGGTGCTTACTATTTTCACGTTGTTGATACAATCTTTTGAGAAGATCCCCCCTCTCTTTATCTCTCTCTTCTCTCTCTCTCTCTCTCTCACACACACACACACACACACACATATATATATAATAATGGATGAAGAAAATGGAAGATGGATTTGGTACAAGTCTTTACTTGGTACGATGAAACTGTTCGTTATGGATAAGATTTTGTGCATCATTTGTGTTGTATCGAAACGATCAACATACTGTATAAAGACTAGCCCCAAATTTATCTTCCGTTTCCTCCATCACTTATTAGTATCTCAACTAACACTGCAAAATTCCTGAAGTAGATCCAGCAGAAATATACTCCAACTGTAGATGACACCAGTTTAGCCCAGCCCGTGAACGGGCTTTACTCAACAGACTAATTGACTTATACAACTTTACCTCAGAACAAAATTATACGTGTGTGTGTGTGTGGGGGGGGGGGGGTTGTGTGCATGTTTGTATGTATGTACACACACACACACACACCATATTACAAGAAGATGGACTGAACAGGCTTAAATTCAGATCACTGCAATTGTTTCTGTGCGTTAACATCAGCCGTTAATTGTTGAGTTTTCACATAATAATTGTCGTGTACCTGCACGTCAACAGGTGAGTGGCTGTGTGCTCCTTTCAGAGTTTAATCTTTTCTTGTACCTGTAATTGCTTTTTCCTAGCGTGTGATCTTAAATGACTTTTGATCCCTGAAAGGCGATTGAAGAGCTGATCTTATATATGTATATGTATACGTATGTATGTGTGTGTATCTGTGTGTATTTGTGCACGTGTGTGTATATATATGTGGGTGAGAGTGCGTGCGTGTGAATATGTGAGTGTGTGTGTGTGTGTGTATGTGTGTGTGCGCGCGTAACGTTGCAATAGTACACCAGTTAAGCCGAAACTTCTATACATACATACCCGCTTCCTGTAAATGTGTATATATATGAGTGTTTATATATGAGCATATCTATGAATGTACGCACACACATATACATTCTAGATATGTACAGCTGTTTTTTGTTGTTTTTGTTTTGTTTTATTTACTGCATTGATAGTTTTGCATTTGTGACTAATCTCTGCTACAATTCTACGCTGCTATAGTATATAAAACCAACACAAATTAATAAGTAAAAACAAATAACGACCTTGCCAAGATTTGAATTATTCGACTTAGTCTATATTTATTTCTTCTGCACTCTAACACCGATCAATGTTCTTGCTTCTAAGTCCATCAGGCTGAAAATTTATAGAACTCTTATAATTCACTGACCTCTACTTGTAATATTTGCATTAGTGTTTGGCACGATATCTGTTGAGCCAGAAATTTGATGATAGAGGTAAATATGAATTTAATGTTTGAAAATATGGATTTATTTGGAAGATTATGCTACCGTATATACAAACTATAAAACTTTTGCGTTGTAGCACTCCACTACCGTTAGACCCAACATGCAACCTGGTTTATATTACAGTTTAAAGTAATTACGCTTCACATACATTGAAATACTTGTGTGGCACTCATAATCGTTACAGCCTCCTAGTTCTTAAGGATTGGATGATATTTCCTGTATATTGCTCCAACTTATAAACAGCCCATATCGTGATGACAAATGCCTACTTAATATCCTATAGAAAGCTTAAATAGCTATATTTCAAGAAAATATCAATATATATTAATGGAATTCTAATATTATCATGTCAGCTTAAAATCACGGTAGCTATTTATATGGAAGTGACACAATAGTCTTGGTGTTGTTAATGCTGATATAATAACTGTCCCCATCATTATAATAACTTCAAACTTTCTTAGAGTACAGTTTAATCTTTATTTAAATCTAGATACAGCTATAAATAGTTTGTTATAATGGATTTATGCGCAAGTTGATGGAGTCGTGGTACAACGCTAAGCTTTGATATGTTAGGTAGCGGATTCTCTCCTTGCAAGCAATTGTTGTCCTCCATCAGTGTCGGAGATATATTTTTAATTAATTAGGTAACTCAGCTTGATTAGTTTGGATGTGAGAGTACAGATGGTAAACCAACAATAAATGAAAATAATGGATTTTGTATAAGTTTTTTGACGGCCGTACATAGTTGGACAATTTACCAGTAAATAGTACTTTCCTCTAAAAGTTATTTACTATCTTCTTCACGAAAGAGTTCAGGGTTAAATATGGTATTATTGGTACATTTTCATTGGAATAGTGAAGAAGTTATATTCATCATTTTTTGACGGCCGTACATAGTTGGACAATTTACCAGTAAATAGTGCTTTCCTCTAAAAGTTATTTACTATCTTCTTCACGAAAGAGTTCAGGGTTAAATATGGTATTATTGATACATTTTCATTGGAATAGTGAAGAAGTTATATTCATCATTTATAAACACACAAAAACTTAACTTCATTAGATATTTATTATTTAAATTTTAATCGCATTAACTGCATCATGGTCGTTGACGGAGTTGCACTGAGATTAGTTAACTGTGCGTTTGTTTGTTTCAATTGGCTAATATGTGTCTTCTATGTTGTAATTGTTTTGCTTCCAATACACAATCTCAGATCAAATCACTTTCCTGGTAAGGAAATACCTTCGAATAGAAGATGATATACTGTATATATACGCACACACGCACACGCATATACACACGCGCGTGGTGTGTCTAGGTATGTATGCATTGGAAGCCACTTGCCTTGTTTACTATGTAATGAAACAGTGAACAAGATAAAATGAACCATGTGATAATATTAAGTAAATAAAGGTCCTGACCTCGCTGCGGTAACATTAAAAACATTATCGGTGATTTTAATAAACGTAGCAGAAAAAATAATTTCTTGATATATTCTAAATATTTTTAGACTTGATCATGTTTTCGCTTCGTCAGACGTCTCTTAAAATATGTGGACACCTTATGTCTTATAAATTGATAATAAAGAATGTCCTAAAAATTCTCAGTGCTTATATAACCATCATGTAGAAATTGGAGTAGTACGGGAAGTGTTCAAACACTAAGAATATATATTCCCATAATTTGCACGTAAAATTCTTCACGGATTTATCAGAATTTATCAGTAAATATAGAATTTATATTAATTCATATAAATGAGCTATTATATTAATTTTACACAAATATGCTATATTTAAAGTCAAGAAGAATGCAATTGCTCTCATTACATTGATACACGATAACTATTTGACCAGTTTATCATTGGAAAAATACATACCGTTATCTTTTCAAATATTAATAATTTATTAGCTAATCTTCACTTAATTAATCACATCTTGATAGCTAATTATTATATTAGTGATAAAGATAACGAAAACGATGACGACGACGAGCGTAATGAAGATGAATCGATGACAACAACAATGATGATGATGACGGTGATGACGACGATGACGATGATGATGATGATGTTGATGATGATGATGATGATGATGATGATGATGATGACGAAGATGACGATGGTGGTGATGATGTGTAACGATGAAGCTGATGAAGTCAGAGATTACAAGCAATCAGTGAGATAATTGAATATTAATACAATTTATCCACAAAAAACAAAACAAAAAATTAATATCAAATTGAATATTAATACGTCCAGGACAACACGACCTTCTTACACCTGTTTATTAAACCTGTTTATCTTTAGAATATTAGAATAAATGACGTAATTGTACTCTTGCTGTTGTTGTGTTGTTATAACTACACTCCACGTATTTGTTTACTTTATATAGTTATTTTATATATTCATATTGCATCTGTGCAGTTTTATATATAATTTTATATAGATATGCAAATAAAAATTGTAATAACAACAACAAAAACAACAACAACAGCAATGATAATAATAACAAGAGCATTCTGAGAGCGCAAACCACCGCCAAGGCAACACCAACGTCATCCCAACGATTAGCCAGAGACGATTTTCAAAATGCGAATATCTGAAATAATCTCGACTGCTCTCACAACCAAGAATAGTAAACATGAACCCGATCGCTCCAAAAAGTTGAGTGAAAAAAAAAAAGAAACGGAAAAATAATCAAGTCTCCTTGTCCGATACCTGATCGATCTCACTTGTAATCATGGAATATGAAGGTGACTAGAAAATTTAATTACAGTAATAAATAGTTTATCCTTATCGTATACAAGCCAACGATAACAAATTCAAAATAGTTTCAAAGGTGGAAGTAATAATAAGTTCTACTCAGGAATTTTTAGATGGATAGCATGAGACCTTTTAGTCTTCTCGTCTCTTAAACTCCGGCCTTCCTTTAGCATTCCTGCTGTTTTAGATCGATGTATGGATGTATGTTATATATGTAAGAAATCTCAAGACTCGTGCGTATGCACAACAGCCGCGTACATTGGCCGATTTGAAGGAAGCTATTCGCGTGGAAGTCACCCAAATCAACAGAGCAATGCTGGAGAGAGTGGAAGCCAACTTCCAAGAACGCCTTCAGAAGTTCATTGATGAAAACAGACACCACATGAGGGATGTTGTTTTCCATACTTGATTTTGACAAATGCTAATTCAAAACGAACACATTGTTGTCAATAAGATTTGTTTACAGCAAAATTTTATGATTTTGTGAATTTTTCAAAAACATACGTCCTCTCTGTCCCAACCCGTATATAAATATTATAGAAAATAAGCGAAGGGAAATAACATAGAGTGACCAGCGGTGTGTATATAGACAATACAGACAACAAATACAGGTATATCAAATAGCACAGAGCATAATCTTTCGATTTATTAAAATCATCTCTGCTACTATGTGTTGTTCCCCAAATACAAAATAGCAGTTGAGAACATGAGGAGAGGTGATCTCAAAATTGAAGAATTTTTCAAAGTGGACATAAAATTAAGGAAAACTATAAACACAATATCTGGAAATATGAAGGCAGTGGTGGACGCTTTAGTAGATATCAACAGCGCGAGATATGTATGTGTATGTGTGTGTGTGTGTTTGTTTGTATCTGTTTATGTACGTGGGCGTTTATCGTTCCCTGTTTCAAATAGAATATGTACGCATAAGCACACAAATGCAAATTTGATGAATAGAGCTGGTTACATACTATTCTCTAGTTACAAAGCATTCTAATGAGCAGTATATACAAGTGTATAATTACTTTATAGTGATTTGTAGATTTTTTATATCTGTGTGAGTGTATATAATATACGCACATATATGTATGTATATATATATATATATATATATATATATATATAAATTTATATAAATAAGGATAAGATCGTTATTTAAATATCGAGCTTATCAAGTGGTCAGCATGGGAATAAATACTTTCAAAGGTAATAATTATTATTAAAATTACATTTAGGCTATCTAAGAAATACCACCACGCTTGAAATAGCAGCCAAAACTTGATTCTAAAACCACATTAAAAGTTCATACAGCACCAGGAAAGAAGTCAAAAAGACAAAATATACGAGCAAAAATAAATACTTTTAATAATAATTAATATATATATATATATAATATATATATATATATTATATATATATATATATATATATATATATATATATAAATATATATATATATATGTGTGTGTGTGTGTGTGTGTATATGTATATATATGTGTGTGTGTGTGTTTGTATGTATATATATATATATATATATGGGGGTGGGGCGCGGTATGTATGTGTCGATCGACAATACATCATAAATCCGAAAGAGAAGCACAGTCTAAGATATAGGGGCCACCGGCCATTAGGGTCTGACGAGACGTATGTAAAACTAAGCGCTTTACGGACACGAAATCCTGGATAACCCTGGGAACCGGCCACATCTATCTTTCTCTAAATACATGCGCGCGCGCACGTGTGTGAGAGAGGGTTTATGGCCAAGTGGTTAAGGAGTACTCACAATCGTGAGACGATAGCTTCAGTTCCTATACCGGGTAGTGCGTTATCTTCTTAACCTAAACACATCATCTCACGTTGCTCTACGATCACTTCGATGCCTGATTTGTGGTACTTGCTCAGACAACATCGGTTTCATAGAAAGATTCAGCTAATAGGCAGCATGAACATTTCTTTACTATAAGCAAATCATTTCTGCAGGTGGTTCAACAAGCTGAACGTTTATAAGTAGACTTACATCGTCTTCGACGGAAGAGTCCATTATATATATATATTGGCCTGCTCACTTAGCCAGCGGGGTGGCGTCATTCGAAGGCTAAAACAATGCGAATGCATTGTGACCAGCGATGTGTAACTACATCTGATGGACTGGTCGGTCACGTGATCACGTGATATATATATATATAATGGACCAGTTACTGCAACAGCCTGGGTTTCAGGGACCCACAGCTTTTTAATATTCTCCTAAAGAGTCTGAGGAACCTGCACAAAGTAGATGCAGGGTTTTTTTTCAATCAAAGCTGGACCTCTTCCTGTCGAGTGTCCAAGATGAACCTACCTCACGGCAAGAGGTGCAAATGAGGGTAGCTATATCAAAATCCATTCTTCACCAAGTGCCACATATTAGAGGAGGCTGTTAGTAATAACAGTGTAGCAAAATGGCCGTGCATCACCATGACGCAGCTCTGAGCTGAAACTGGAGAGAAAACATATATATCTTCCTGAAGATTTCATCTGAATGAAACAGTTCTAGTCCTGTAGAAGCTCCTTCTATAAAATAAATTACTTTACTCTGCTCTGTATTGAGTACCTTTTTACTGTGGTTAACCCCGACTCAACCCGGGACCTACATATTTATATATATATATATATATATATATATATATATATAACTATAAAATTCATTTTGTTAAATTTTAATTTATATATATTATTTTATATTTTATGTATTGGCTTAAGTCTTTCTTTGATGATTTGCATAATAGTGGTTTGTCTCTAATTTATTATAATATATATAGTAGAAGGAATAGCATATCTCTTGACTGCTATTTCTAAATTCGGTGTGTGTGGTGAGGGCAATTCGTTGCTATGCTAAACCTTAATTACTTAGTATTACTTAAATTTTCCTCGAATGGGGCTTTTACATGCCGAAATCTACTTGGTGTAATGATAATTATTCCAAATTAATTAATTTCACCCTTTATTAACTGATAACCATATTTTATCCCAGTAAATGACCACAGCATTTTGTTTGGCTACACGCGGGTGGAAGGGGGCTGGTGACACAAACTTTCATTCATATTGAATTTCGTGGTACTGGTCATGCTTTGGCTCGCTCTGACACTGAGTGAGATAATGCCTTCTAGTATCTCAAAATTTAATATACAATTATCATAATTGTAGTATCCTGCGCCGATGAGAAAAGAAGTTTGGGTAAGGTAGAATTTTCTAATTCTTATGCTTTCCTAAAACTTGATTCGAAACGTACGTCCGTAGGTAACTTAAAAATTGTGAGTAGATTGCCGTCATTTCATTCTCTCTTTCTTACCTGTCTGTGTTGCCTTTCAAGTGCTGTGTTTTTGCTGAGATCCCCCTTTTAGTAGAAGGAATAGCTATATCTCTTTGACTGCTATTTCTAAATTCGGTGTGTTGGTGAGGCAATTCGTTGCTAAACCCTTAATTACTTAGTATATATATATATATACTCCTTACAAACAAGCACATACATAAATATATGCATGTATACAAACACCCAGCGAAATACAGACAAAAATATAACCATATGATGATTAGATAATGATTATCATAAAACGACTATACGTATTGACGTCTGTTTAAATTATGTAATATCAAGATAATTCTTACGTGTAAAGCTATTTGATTAATAGTGTAACAACTATATAATAGATGTATTTACCATGATGTACTCTCATATATGTACTTGCAAGATTCAGCTATAGAATGAATATCGCGTGTATTTCCACAGTAGCATTATCATAGGTGAATGAACATATAACGATACATAGAGCAAAGGTCAGAAAAAGCAAAACTAAGGTTACCTCATAACATTTTTGCCTTTGTTTTTAGTATAAACACAAGATTCTAAACGACTGGATATAAATAAGGAAAAAAGCATTAATATATGAACGTGTTTGTACAGTAGCATGGAAAGATACACCTTCATGAGATTGAAAATTGTGAGTGTATATAATATATATATATATATATATGTGTGTGTGTGTGTGTGTGTATTTATACATGTATGCATGTGCATATATATGTGTGTGAGTATATCTACGTATCTATGTATATGTGTGTATGTATATATATATACATGTTTAATGTATATATTTAACAGACTTTATTCAACTGATATATTATTCTTACAATCACATTTACACAAACTCGGAAAAATGTTATATAATATATATATATACATACATACATATATATATATATATATATATGTCTGTGTGTGTGTGTGTGTGTGTGTATGTGTGTGTGTGTATACATATATGCTGTTTCGTTCTTGCTTGACTGAAATAACTTATTTTTTATATTGATTACAAAGTTACTTCTCTTATAACTTTCACATATCTCTATTTATATTTTATCTAATATCAATAATATAATGCATCTAATAATAATAATAATAACAATAATAATAATAATAATAATAATAATAATAATAATAATAATAATAATAATGTATATACATGCAAATATGTATGCACATTAAAGTGTAGGTATATGTATTTGTGTATATTTATGTATATGTATGTACATGTATATGTGCGTGTATTTATATTTATAACTTAACCTTATGTACTTTCTAAAATCTCTGGACGAAGCCTAGAGAAACACCCGAGTACCTCAATTTCATCTACTGATTACTTCAGTCTACTGGGAAGATAAATGTAGAATGAGGTATTTTTGCCTCTAGGCTGAAACCGCTGTAAGATATTTTCCCAATTTCTATTCATGTATGTTATATATTTTAATAACCACTGGTATCTTTATACATTATATATGTTAAGCATATTATGTTATACATTTTATTAAATAAATGAATAAATTGACATAATATAATGTCTAAAAGTTGATGAATACCACCTATTAATTCCCTCCATTTTCTTATTGCTCTATATATACATATATATATTTCATTAATAAAGCTGCAAAACACATCACAAAAACTGATTGTGTGCAAGTTAAATTTGTTAGTTTAATAATCTCTTTTAATGACTTGGGCTAGCAGCTGGGCTAAAAACCACGACAGAATCACTGTGCAGTTAAAATTATATCTGTAAGCTGACAGGATTTCGTCTTCTGCAGTGCTTATTAAGTGAACTTCTATGCAACCGATTCCCTTTGAAAAGGAACGGTAGCAGATGCAAGTCAAAACAATTGTTAAAGTTTATCATTTAATGATATTATTCTTTGAATGTTCGTTTATTGTCCAAAAAGTCGAGATACGTAAGCAATTAAGGATGGAATGAATACGGAGCATATTTTTGGAAATTATTTACATTAATGTATTTTTGGCTTTTCTTCTCATCTGTACTTATCTGTACTTCCGTGTTGCTCTTTGTCAATGAAACATTAAAAATATTGGGTTGTCTAGAAAGTTCGTGCCAATTTTTAAAGAAAAGAAGAAGGTCAATAAATATTTGCCATTACGTTTTTAATCAACCAAATATGAACCATTTTGTTGCACAATTCGTCTCCATCTTTCCTTTAACTTGAAAATACACTCTTCCTAGAATTGAGGTGGTTTCATGGCAAAGGATTCATCAATGTATCTTTTTACGTCATCCAAGGAATTGAAATTTTTACTATTCTGCAGAGACCTGAATAGGTGGAAATCAAAAGGAGCAATATCTCGTGAATAGGGAGGGTGGGATAACACATTCCAGCCGAACCAGTTTCTGTCTGGTTTTCAAAGCATCAATTACCGAAAATGAACTTTCTTATCTTCCACAGATTATAGGAACATAAACCTTCTTCCACGAAAAGATAGCTTAAACTGTGCTCTAAATGGAGGTGTAGTCAAATCCTATTTTATGGACTCAACCATGTTCTAAAATAAGTCGAAAAGTAAGCTACTATAAATCGGCACGAACTTTCCGGTCAACCCAATAGTATTATGGTGTAAGTGTGAAAGAAAGAGAAACTAAAGATGATACAGCAGTGCTTTAAAACCTATTCACCTGAAGATGCGCATATAAACAGCTATTTTTCACTAATATTATTGCTTATCTTATATATGTTACATTTAATAATTAGCAGCTGATAATGATGCGTTGAAGCAATTACAGTGACTTGTAATAATCTTCTCGTGTTAAAATTCGGATACTTGCGGATTTCCTCATGTATGTCTAGTAAAAGAAATAGATCTACTGTATTATAGAATCTGGTGGTCGATACACGGAGAGAAAGAAGCTTTGGAAAGCACACTATAAGGTTATTACTCAAAGTGTGTCTGTGAGTGTGTGTATGTGTGTGTGTGTGTGTGTGTGCGTGTATATTGTGAAGGCACATGGATTTGTGGATAGAGCGTCGGGCTCACACTCATGAGGTAGTGAGTTCGATTCCTGGGCGGGACTGTGTGTTGTGTTCTTGAGCCAACGCTTTATTTCACCTTGCTCCAGTTCACTGGGCCGTAGAAATGAGTTGTGACGTCATTGCTGCCACGCTATATAGTACTTTGCCTGTTACCTTGGATAATAACATCGGTGGCGTGAAGAAGGGAGGCTGGTATGCATGGGCGACTGCTGGTCCGCCATAATCAGCCATGCCCGGACCTGTGCCTCGGACAGTAATTTTATAGGTGTAATCCCATGGTCTTTCATGTGTGTATACACAAACACACACACACACACACACGAACTCACACGAGACAAATAAAAACTATTACTTCCAATCGAGTGCAACTTGGAAGCGTTTACAATGTTTTTGCTAATTGTTT
>NC_042998.1:57777054-57824554 GCF_006345805.1 Octopus sinensis | reverse complement strand
AACGATTACGATAACGATCAGGATAATTGTGGTGGTGCAGGTGGTAGTTGCGGTGGTGGTGGTGGTGGTGGGTATGACAACGGTGGAGACGGTGGTAAAAGCACAGCAACAGTGATGACATAATGGGATTATTGATCAATGACGATCTGAGCGATGTTGTATTACTAAAGATGCCAACTGTGTGGAAACAAACTACATCACTTCAGGCAACAGCACCACACCCCTCCTACCACCACATCGTCTCTTTATTGTCTTTCGTCCTTCTGGGCATTGTTCTGACAGTCTCCCCCCCTTCTCCACGCACACACACGCATACTCATATACTTACACACTCTATACACGCGTGTGTATGTGTGTGTGCATCTCTCTATCTTTCTCTTTATCTCTGTCTGTCTGTCTCTCTCTCTCTCTCTCTACACACACACACACATATATATAGGGAGAGTTTACGAATAAAACAAAAGATGAAGACAGGTGGTGTACAAAACAAACAGATGTATTAGTATAACGCTTAGGAATAGGAAAAGTCTTTTACGTTTCGAGCCTACGCTCGAATATATATATACACATATATATATATATATATATATATATGTATATATATGTGTGTGTGTGTGTGTGTGTGTGTGTCTTTTATCTTTTATTTCTTTCAGTGATTAGACTGCGGCTTTACTGAAGCATCATATTGAAGAATTTTGTTTAATCGAATGAAACGACCCGACTACTTATCTTTTAAAGCCTGTTACGTATTCTATTGGAATCTACTGTCGAACCGCTGAGTTACGCGGACGTAAACACCTGTTGCCAGTTGGTGGTAGGTGATAACCCCAGGCACACACACACACACACACACATAAATATATATACGACGGATTTTTTTTTTTAGTTTCTGTCTACCAAATCTACCCACAAGGCTCTGGTGGCTATAGTAGAAAACACTTGCCCAAGGTGCCGTGCAGTAGGACCGAACCTACAACATGTGGTTGGGAAGCAAGCTTCCTACCACACAGCCACGCCCATCCTATCATTTTCTTCATTCCTCTTTTCTGTTGTTTTCCTTTTTCCTGTCATATCTATTTAGATATTTTCACCAATATTACGAAAACATGCTTCTTATATCGACGTATAGAATTCCATTCGATTTACTTAGACTGTGACACCCAAAAAGACATTTCTTAAGGCTTACCACTTCAGTTCTGATAACGTCATCATCATAATAATATTAGAATGACGGCAAAAACGATAATTGATTTTCGTTGCCACAAAGATAGTATGTATAAAATGTCTAAGAAAATGGTTATATGGAAAGAGGATGCAATTATACATTTATATATCTAAAAACTGAAGAGAAACAAAATTGCCAAATCATATATGAAGAAGCACCAATAATATGAAAAGGAAATAGATGATACAAGCATCGTAAAGTCAGAGATGTGTGTCTGTGTGCACGTGCGTGCAAATACACAAAAGGTGAATATATATTGTTTTCAAATTTTGGTACATGGCCAACAATTTCGGGGATGTGCGTGATCGATTACATCGACCTCAGTGCTTAACTGGTATTTTTTTCATCGACTCCCCGAAAGGATGAAAGGCAAAATCGATCTCGGCGGAATTTGAATTCAGAATATTAAGATGGGCGACATGTCGCTAAGCCTTTTTTGCCCGGCGTGCAAACGATTTTGCCAGCCAGCTGTCTTATAGTGAATATATTTTCAAAGAAATAAGACTAGCCCATCCATAGACACAACATAGGTTGGATCAAACCACCCTACAACCATGATCTCTTTCTGCCCCTAGATCTCGAATCTACTACTTCCAAAATTACGCGTGAACAGTTATGGTCTCAAGTAAAGCTAGAACTATGACTCTTCGTCTTATACGTTGTACTCTAGTTTTCGCCAATAACATTATTATTCAAGTTTCCCACAAAACCAGACACCATCTCCCCATCAGTCAGTATATTTTCCCTATCTTTTTTCTTCAGAAATTCCTGTTTATCATTGGTGATTCGAAAGAACCGTTAATTTCAAAACAATCTGAAGCGCAGATGAGTTGCCTTTCTTGTGTTTTGCTTGATAATCTTTGATGTCCAGAAAAATCTGTTCTGTATTTCCAGCATCCATCTTTCCCAGATCATCCCAAGGCGATCATTTACCACTGGCCATGTCCTTTTGGTCAGCTCTCTGCTGAAGAATGGGAAACTTCGGCTTTTACTACACGTCAGATCTAATGCAGCACAATTATCAGTCTACAATTTTCTGCTGGCTGAACTTAGATTTTGTAATTCGATAACAGAGTAGAAAGGAAAGAAATTGAAAAAACAAAGTAGAGAAATATCAGGATCAGGCCAGAGATTGAAGAGGTTACTCTTTTACTCTTTTGCCTGTTCAGTCATTTGACTGCGGCCATGCTGCAGCACCGCCTTTGATCGAAGAAATGGACCCCAAGACTTATTCTTTCTAAGCCTAGTACTTATTCTATCGGTCTCTTTTCCCCGAATCACTTGGCTTCGGGGACATGAACATCCCAACATCGGTTGTCAAGCGATGGTAGAAGGATAAACATAGACACGAAGGCACAGACACATTAATATACATACATACATACATATATGCATGCATACATACATAAAGGACTTCTTTCAGCTTCCGCCAACCAAACCCACTCTCAAGGCTTTGGTCGGCCCGAGACTAAATTAGAAGACAGTTTCCCAATTTTCCACGCAGTGGGCCTGAACCCGGAACCATGTGGTCGGAATGCAAGTTTCTTACCACACAGCCACTCTTGCGACTAGGTTGTGGAATATTAAAACAATAATTATTCCGATAGTAAGTGGTGCACTTGACACAACGCCCAAACCGATAAGTAAGAAACTGAAAGAGATGGGAACTGAGACTCGCATTATTGACCCGGAGAAAAGTGCTAGTGAATATTCTGCCTGAATCTTAAGAAAGATTCTTAAGATTTGAGGAGACTTATTGTCATCACACCTCAAGATAATATTCTCGCTAATTGAATCAGCATGTAATATATTTCTGATGGATTTAATGATGGGGAATCAATAAAATGTTTACATCAAGTGGAGACAAAACATCTTGATATTAACACCATTGTTTGTAGCTATTTAAACGGCTATACTGTGAGTATTCCGCTATAGCAATAGCTTAAACAACGTGGGAAAGAGAGCGTTAGTAGTAGCAGTAGTTGTGATGGCAGTGGCAACTTTAGTTAGGATAACGAAACATACAGACATAAAGCGATAGAGGAAGGGCGTGATTGAGAGAATGAGTGGGAGAAAATTGAATCAAGAGAATAGCGGAATGAATGAAGTATCAACTTCAACAGGAGATATATAGAGAGAAAGAAAGCATCGCAGAGATAGAAAGCAAAATGAAAGACATAAAGAATGCCTGGAAAAAAAGAGGAAAAAAACTTAGAGAAAATATAAATAATAGAGAGAATGAATAGTAAAATTTTTAAAAAAGCATAATACGAAGGAGAGGACTACAGAGATGTCGTGGCGCAACGCTAGTGGTTCTAATGGTAAATTTTCGTGGTGATGGTGGCAGTAGTGATGGCGCTTGTTTATCGCTGGTAGTCATGAGAGTGGTGGTGGTGGTGGTGGTGGTGGCAGAGGCTTTAATACTATTATTATAGTGGTCGTTTGGTTACCGTTGGTGGCGCCGGTTGTTTGTTAGTTGTCGATAGTTAAGGTAGAACCGGCAATGGCGACGGTGGCTCCTTTTCGTTTTTGTCTGTTTGTTTGATTTTTTTTTGTTGCTTTTTATTTAATCTCATCAAATTCTGGAATATGTTTTCATTATTCGGACAAGCATCCCACTGATGTTGATTAAAACATTAAATAAATACTTTATAACAGACATACATACAAACGTGTATGTGTATGTGTGTGTGTGTGTGTCTGTGTGTGTATGTGTGTGTGTGTGTGTGTGTGTCAATTATTTCAATTATTTCAAGTATAATATGCCAGATTATAAAGGAGCCGTAAATATGAGGTTTTAATTTACTTAACACAAAATAAAAACTGGTTAACTTCTATAAGATTAGTTGAAATGGATGCTTATTGATTTAGTTGTATTTTTCTCTGCTATGTTGTTTTGCAAATAAAAAAAGACAAGTTAATATGATGTCGTAAATATGTACTCGAAGATTAATATGTATTCAATATATTTAAGTTTTCTTTCTTGTGAGGTTTCCTCGAACTCAACTGGTAGCTGTGTGTCTTGGCTGCATGCTGTGCTTTCATTTTTTCTTTTGTTCTTTTTGCTTTTGTATTTTCTGCTGCATTGACATTTCTCTGTGTAATATGAGTGGACAATGTTTTCTTTTGCTTTTTGTTTGTTTTTGGTGATTATTCTGAGGCCATGCTGGGCTTTAGTAAAATAAAATCACCGCAGTCCTTCAATGTTAAGTCTCATATCTATTCTGTAGGTTTCTTTTGATGAATCAACACCAATTGCGACGTGGAATGAGACACACAAACGGAGACACACACACATGCGCAGAAAATCGTGCGCACATACACAAACACACACACACATATTTGACGGGCTTCTACACAATTTCCGTCTACGAAAATCGCAAGTCATTGGTTGACCCGGAGCTATAATAAAAGACAATTAACCAACGTACCGTGTAGTGGGATTAAACCTGAAACCACGTGATTGCAAAGCAAGATTCTTAACTACACATACATTCCTGAACCTGTAAAAAGCAGAAACGAAGTCGCCAAGCAGCATTTGACGTTTCAGGACAAACACTTTCTCTGGTAGCAATTTTGTTTCTTTTGTCTTTTATTATTAAAACTTCATTTTCTCCCGTTCAGATAAAACACATGTCCTCACTCACCATCTGTATTGTATGACTTGCACCGACTTAGAACTCCAGCATCTTATATATTTTGTGTCTGTAAATCCCGATGTCATGGTAATACAGTCTAGCTTTATCTTTGCTTATCATTTATGGTATTTCTCATTATGGGAATTGATTCTGTTTGCAGTCTACACTCTCAGGTTATCTACGCCATTACATTTTGCTTGTTTCTTTATTTGTATCAATATATATTGCCATTCTCTTTTTACTATTCTTGTAAGCATTATTTATAATTTAAAATAGATTCCCGTCGATCCTGTTGGCGAACTCCTGTCTTGGGACTTACTGATAACCTGACTATTCAAATCTCAAATCTCAGGGACATTACAAAAGTTTTATAACAGAACACAGAATGGTATTTTTCTATCATTCAGTAATAGTTCGCTATATACATTGTTCACTTCGAGTGTCTTTTAGATTTGATATTGACCGACTAGTTTGACTTTATGTGCAACGGTCACAAAGTCGAGAATCTATCACATTACAATGATTTTGAAATGGAAATAAGTAGCAGATGTTGAATACGAACAACAACATACGACTAGCAACAACAGCAGCAGCAGCGGTAGAGACAGCAGCAGTAGAGGCGGCAGCAACAACAACAACAATGATTTCAAATTTTGGTACAAGGCCAGCAATTTCGGGGAAGTGGTAAATCGATTACAATGACCCCAGTATTCTATTGGCACTTATTTTGTAGACCCCCGGATATGATGTAAGGCAAAGTCGACCTCAGCAGAAGAAGAAGAAGAAGAAGAAGAAGAAGAAGAAGAAGAAGAAGAAAAAGAAGAAGAAGAAGAAGAAGAAAAGGAAGAAGAAGAAGAGAAGAAAAAGAAGAATGATAAATAGATTCGTTTACTCTTGTACTTATTTCAGTCATTTAGTCGAGCAAATCGACCCCGTGACTTATTCTTTGTAAGCCTAGTACTTATTATATCGGACAGTTTTGCAGAACCGGTAAGTTACGGGAACATAAACACACCAGCATCGGTTGTCAAGCGATGTTGGGGGGACAAACACAGACACACAAACATATACACAAACAAAGACACACACACACACACACACACACACACACACACACACACACACACACACACACATATATATATATATATATATATACGACCGGTTTCTTTCGGTTTCCGTCTACCAAATCCACTCGCAGTGCTTTGATCGGCCCGAGGCTATAGTAGAAGACACTTGCCCAAAGTGCCACACAGTGGGACTGAAGCCGGATCCATGTGGTTCGTAAGCAAGCTACTTACCACACAGCCACTCCTACGCATATGATGATAATAATGATAATAATTAGAAAACAATGGATAATAAAGAACAGACACAAAAACACTGATAAAACATTGCTGCACTTAAACCTCTACTCATAGTTCATAAAATCGTCCTGTCTGATACACTGTATAGTCGATATCACCTTCAAATCAATTCGGCAACACACACTATACGGAACCAAGGCGCAATTATATAACCCAACCTACACAATACATACTATATACTATCAGTGCTTATTAGCAAAAAGATATACTCTTCTCCAGGTATGAGTAACCTGTGATCTTTGACTCCTTTAAATGATACTTTCTAGTAAAGGTTTGGATTCTGAGTAAAGGCTAAATATTCTTGATAACATATTATTATATAATATATAATAATATTCTTAAATTCTTGGGTGGCGAGCTAGCAGAATCGTTAGCACGCCGGACAGGGTGCCTAGCAGCATTTCGTCCGTCTTTAAGTTCTGAGTTCAAATTCCACTTGCGTGATTTTGCTTTCCATCCTTGTCAGGGTCGATGAAATAAGTACCACTCGAACACAAGGGTCAATGCGATCCACGAAACCCTTTTGCACGAAACTGCTGGCCTTGTTCCAAAATTAGAAATCAATATTCTTAAATTCTTTACACCTATAAATTTCTAGTTTTTCTGTATATTTCTTACTTAAATAATTATAATAATAAAATAATTATGATTAATATTTCTAATTATATAATTTTCAGCAGAAATGTAATTACAATTTTCTGTATATTTAATATCTTTCTTTCATGTATCAGTCTTAAATTTCATTTAATTGAAAGCAGCTTTTCAATATAAAAAGGTTCCCCACCCTTGTTCTTTCGATAATATATCACAACCCACACAGCAAACGCTTTACACAATTACCACCGATAAAATAACACAAAGCATACTCTTACATAATCGATATTCAATACAATAACACATCCCACACACCACCAACAGCACACGCAGCTCATATTACCACCCAATAATATAACACAACTAACGTAATCTATACAGTACACACAGTACATGATCACCAACAAACAAAATAACACAACTCATATTGTACATATTCTACACAACAAACAAAACACTGATGTAAACAGTAAACATCAGGAACAACAAAATACACTCAATAACCAAGCAAAACAGACCCGATATGCAAACACAATATTCTACATTCTTAAACGATAAGTCGGCACACACCTTACACAGGAATCTGTTAAAATCAGAATGATGAAGGTGACGACGAAGACGACGGTCATGATGACCATAGTGGTGGTGGTGGTAGTGGTGATTTCTGTTTTAAGTACAAGGCCGGCAATTTTTGAGGGGAGGTAGAGTAATAGAAACCATAAAATACCCAATGTTTGATTAGTATCTTATCTTATCGAACCTCGAAAAGATAGGAAATGTTGACTTTGGCGCGGTATGGATTCAGAAGGCGAGGATGGTGATGAAATACCGCAGGCATTTTGTCCGATGTCTAACGATACTGGATATTCAATACATTGTAATAATAATAATAATAATAATAATAATAATAATAATAATAATAATAATAATAATAATAATTCATTCTACTATAGGTATAAGACAGAAGAGCTGAAATTTTTTAAGAAGGGGCCAGTCAATAACATCAATAATGTCAACCCCAGAACATGACAAGTACTTATTTATCGACTCCGAAAAGATGAAAGGCAATGTCAACCTCGACGGGATTAGAGCTCCGAAAATAAAGAACTGGCAAAAACGCTGCTAAGCATTATATCCGATGCGCTAACAACTCTGCCAGCCAGCGACAATATATTAATTATTATTATTATCATTGTTGTTATTATTATTATTATTATTATTATATTATTATTATTATTATTATTATTATTATTATTATTATTATTATTATTATTATTTTATGTTTGACTTTTGCTTTACATTTCTACAAGTCTCACCCAGAGTCCCCCAACATCGCTTGACAACCGATGCTGGTGTGTTTACGTCTCCGTAACTTAGCGGTTCGGCAAAAGAGACCGATAGAATAAGTACTAGGCTTCCAAAGAATAAGTCCTGGGGTCGATTTGCTCGACTAAAGGCGGTGCTCCAGCATGACCGCAGTCAAATGACTGAAACAAGTAAAAGAGTAAAAGAGTATTATAAACATTCGTAATAATTAAAAAGCTACGTTGTAATTACTTGGAATTCGGTGGAGCAACAACCTACATACGACTGAGGTTTGCAAATTATGATGAGTCAGAATACACCGAGACACCACTGAGCATTTACCACTTCTTGTTCATGGTATCGGAAACGCAAGAAATATCTCATGTCTTCTTAATTGCAAGTTAATAGATGGTAGGCTGTAAGTGTGGTTTCCACTACGAGTCTCTGTTTCACCGAGTAGAATGTTTCACAGAGTAGAAACTCAACTAATGTATTACTACTCTCTTGCTTTTCACGTTTTGAGTGTGTGTTTGTGTATGACAGAAGGAGAGAGAGAAAGAGAGGGAGAGAAATAGAAAGAGAAGAAGGGAGGGAGCGTGAGTGGGCCTTCGCAGAACTGTGAATTACATAGAATTCCAATGCGTAATAGGCTTTTCGTCACACTTTTTCGTTGCTGTATTTCTTTCTGTCAGTGACTACCTTCACTGCGCGGAATACTTCTTCCCAATACAATAAAAACTTTACAAGACATAAAAGTGTAAAGTTTCCGAAGATAAATTTTTTTTCCACCCTAAGTTAAAAGGTATGAATACTGAAACTGATTCAAAGTCTTTTATCGATAAAATTATACGCACAAATTTCCTTCCATTAAATCCAAATCTTGTTTTTCTACTGGATTATTTAAGACACTCAAAAAAGTCAATAAAACACTACTACTACTACTACTACTACTACTACTACTACTACTACTACTACCATTAATACTAATAATGATGATAATGATGATGATGATGATGATGATGATGAAGATAATAATAATAATAATAATAAATGCCCTGATGCAGTACCAGGCAGTGGCTCTCATGGCTTCTGATCTTAACTGATTGGAAGTATTATCATGTACATTGTTTTGTCTTGGTATAAAAGATGGGCTACAGCAAATATTCTGCGCAATACCACAGATTTGCTTGTCAGTTGTTTGACCTTAACCAGTTGAGCATGTCCCTTAGTGGCTGACGATATGTGCATCTCTGATCACGAGCAGAAGTAGTGGGGGAGCATCATAGCCATGTGTTGAGAAGGATTCTTTGGGGTTTGAATGATTCACCTCTGGAAAGATGGGTGTTTCGTTCAACGTCCTTAAATAACCCTTATTCAGGGACCTTTTGAGCGGGATGGGTTACTCGATCTGAAGAAAATTTTAACTGGGCTCCACCTGCAAGGTCATGTGCTGTTTATCTTGATATGAGATCACCATGTCGCGCACATATGGTTGTGATGCATGTGCCTGGTGTACCCTTATCAGACGGGTAGTCATGATGGGTATACTGGCATGCTCTGCTCGCTCACTCAATAATAATAATAATAATGATTTCAAATTTTGGCACAGCCCCAGCAGTTTCAGTGGAATGGATAAGTCTGGTACTTATTTTATCGACCCCGAAAAGATGAAATGTAAATTCGACCTTTGCGGAATTTCAACTTAGAACGTGAAGAGGGATGAAATAATAATAATAATGATATAGTCCAAGTTTTAAATCAGAGGATGCGTATTTTGGATGTAATGTATAATAAGCATGAAAAGTGCAAGTGTAAAATTTTTTTATCTAGAAACAAATTAGACCTCGAAGACGAAATTAACACTTGCAAAATAAATGAAAATAAATAAAATAAAAATTAAATGCAAATCGCAAAATGCATCCTGTACACTCAAAGACAAACTAGATCAACATAAGCAGTAGTATATTAAAGAAAATATGAGTAAGATTTAAGAATAGGAAATTCTGATGGAGGAAATCATAGCTATAACAATGTAAAATTGGAAATAATTCAAGAAATGAAACTAATCGATTTTCCTCTGGACAAACATATAAAAGTGCAAAGCATTGATATAAAACACAATGAGGAAATACCAACGGCAGAAAATTCGCAAACATATTTGTCACATATGTAGTTACTACAGACACAAACATCGATATCACCTGACTAAATGAAATAATATATGCAACAGCCACTGTCGTCACAAAAGAAAACAGTTAGTCAGGTTTACTTAAATAGAAATATGAAAACCTAAGCAAACAACGTGGAAAACACGCACGGACAAGGTTAGAAAATAAGAGAAAAGTTATCTTAGTCCTTAACAAATTCAATAAAAAGAAAGGAAGGAAGCAAGGAAGAGCTAATACAATACATATTCAAATCTAAGAGTTCATAAAACAAGACATACTCCTACTCGTTGTTATGAAAAACAATAAATCAAAAGAGAAACAAAGAGTCCAATTCTATCCCAGAATGATTTTATCAGGAACTCGGTGAAAAGAATAATAAAAATCAATTCAGTATCAAGGGCAACAGCAACAAAAATAATTTTGAGGCCTATAGCTGCGGCGAAAGCACACAGATAAGATAGCTTAAATAATTTACAGAAAATAATATTTTCTACAGGGCCAAAATAAACTAGTAAGACTCGAAAGAAAATAAAATAAAAACACTGCATTTACACTGTGAATTCGAGAATTTGCTATTGAAAGTGGGGATACAGAAAGTCAGAAGTCTAATGCAGTTAGGAAGCTATTACAAAATATCGACCGTAGGATTACAAAAATTTGTGGTAGAGAATAATGGAACATTAACAGAAATAGCTTTGTATCACGTAGAATAAAAATGAATCCCTATTTTCTGTTTTATTCATAGATCGGAAACAGAAGCTGAAAAGAAAGATAGTTAATGAGAAAACGGAGAAAAATCTGCAAAAACTATGACAAGGCTAGAAATTAGCTAAACTTAGTGCTACGGAATGCTTTGTTAAAATGATGACAAAAAAGACCTTTCATTGAAGTTTCTAAAATATCTGAATCAGCGTCGATTAGGAATATTTCCACTTTCATTGCAAAGCACAAACTCAAAGACTAAAAGGTCTTTGTTGGCTGCGCAGTGTACAAGGGGCATAATTACTTTTTCGTTATATTTGGCGGGACGAAAAGTTTGAATCAGACATTGGTGTGTAGTAAGATGTTTGCTTCCCGATCACGTGGTTTCGGGGTTAGTGTCTCTGCAGGGCAGCTTGGATAACTTGTTTCTACTATAGCCCCGAGCCGGCCTTATGAGTGGAATCTGGTGTAAGGAAACTGGAAGAAGCCTGTATTGTACATTTGTCTATATTTCTATGGGTTTGTGTGTTTGTGTTTGTCCACCACCACAGCTTGACAACCAGTGTTGGTTTGTTTACGTCCTCGTAAATCACCAGTTTCCGATGAAACAAATATCAGGCTTTAAAAAATTAAGTATTGAGATCGACTCTTTTGGCTAAACCATTTCAAGGCAACGCCCCAGCATGGCCACTGTCAGTGACTGGAACAGATAAAAGGTAATAAGCAAAATGATGCACAGAATATATATATTTAAGATTTATGCTTGTTTGTTTATACACAGTTCTTAAAATTTCTGCAAAATAAATAATTAAAATAACCATATTGGTTTCAAGATTTGGCACCAAGCTAACAATTTCGCATGAAGGGCTAAGCCAATTAAATCACCGCCAGTGCTCAACTAGTGCTTCCTTTATCTTGAAAGGATGCAAAGCAAAGTCGAGCAAAGCGGAATGTGAACTCAGAACGTTAAGACGGACACAACGCCGTTAAGTATCACTCCCGGGGTGATAACGATTCAACCAGCCCACCGTCTTATAAGCAGAATTAATATTATTCGCTATTACTTTCTTTTTCAAGGTGAACTAGCTGAATCGTTAACACGCCAGACAAAAAGCTTAGTGGCATTTCGCCCGTTACTACGTTCTGAGTTCAAATACTCTCGGGGTCAACTTTGACTTTCATTCTTTTGGGGGTTGAAAAATACCTACCAGTTGAACACTGAGATCGATGCAATTGACTTAGCTCCTTCCTCGAAACAGCTGGATTTCTACCAAAATTTAAGACCAATATTATTAATCTTTTTATTTCACATAAGGGCTACGAATGAAGTGAATATTACTAGTATTTTATGTAATGTAGAATATCATGGTTTAGAAGTGCGACTGGCGTTGTAGACTACTACGAGGATAACATAGAACTGTCCTTGGGTTAGTAGTATTTGACATTAATCGGGGTACGGTAGGCCTGTTAGAATAAAACTACAAAATAGTTCCTTTTAGTTTGTTTGGTTAACATATTTCTGCTACATATACATATATATACACATATATATATATATATACATATACATATACATGTCCATATATATGAATATATGTATATATACATATATATATATATATATATATATATATATATATATATATATAGATATATATATATATATACATACACACACACACACATATAGATATATATATATATATATAATATATATATATATATATATATATATAATATATATATATACATGCGTATAATAAGGGATGTATTACAATTTTTATGAATTTTCAGATTTTTGTACATGATAGGCTACTGGTTTTAAATTGATGTTAATTAAATTAATATTCAATTTATTTCCCTCATTATTTAAATTATATATATATATATATATATAGATATATATATATATATATATATATATATTAATGCTATACTTGATATCATTCTCGCTGTTTATTTATTCCGATGTTGAAAGTATCTGTTAACATAATTGTAATTGTGTTGAACGGAGTAGTTCCACTGAGAAATTTGGATATTTGTCAAATTGTATCTTTCCCACCTTAACCCAACACAATGATGATAATTGAGGTTAGTAGCATTCTTTTGAATCTATTTCGATAAAGCATTCGCCTCTGTCTTTTATCTTTTCATCATTGCAGATTAGGCCGCGGCCATAATCGGGCACGGACTTGAAGGCTTTTAGTTCAACAAATCGGCCCCAGTACATTTGTTTTTTTCTGTATTTTATTAAGTTGTTTTTTTGTTTTATTTTAAGTCTGGTACTCTATGTTCTTATTGCCGAACTGCAAAACACTGGGGACACAAACAAACCAACAGCAGTTGTCAAGCGGTTGGTGTAGGTGGTAAGCAGAGCCAAAAATACACACACAATGTATATGTATATTATATTTATACACGCACACACACGCACACACATATATATACATATACATATACATACACACATATATACATACATACATACATATATATATATCACCGTGATCAGCGTGACTGACCAGGCTATCAGATGTTGCTATACATCGCTGGTCACAATGCGTTTTGCATTGTTTTAGCCTTCAAATGACGCCATCCCGCTGGCTAAGCGAGCAGGCCAATATATATATAATATATATATATATATATATATATTATATATATATATACATACATACATACATATATATATGTATGTATGTATACATACATCCATATATATAAACACACACACGTTTACTCTTTTACTATTCTCAGAATGAGAACCGCAGACTTTCTGGAGCGTCAGCGTTAGTTTCGCTACAACTTCATTACTTGGAAAATTTCCTCTGCTATGTGGCATTTAGAAAAAATGAGGTACTCAGAAATCTTGATGGTTGTACATTTACAGATTTTTATTAATATGTCACATGTTTTTATTCTCTTGTAGAATCTGGAGATTCTACTAGAGTAGATGCAAGCGCTAATATATGATGCATAAAAACATGTGACTTAGTAATAAAAATCTGTAAATGTACAACCATCCAGATTTCTGAGTACCTTATTTTTTCTAATATATAATACCTGTACATCACCTCCAAACCTTCTAAGATATATATATATATATCAAAGAACTGTGTGGAATGCCATAACACACAAACACTCATATATACGCTAATGTCTAACAATGAGGACGAGTGCTCAACACCACATTGGTAGATAAATATTCTTTCTTTATGGGTTAACGACGCTGCCATTGTTTGCATGTCGAGATCAATTATCAAGCCTGCTATATGGAACATAGGCACTCGTATACATCTCGGCATATAACCAGTAGTAGCCTTGTTAATCCTCAAATAAGTATACATACACCCAGATATGTGTATGATTATTTGTGTGGGGGGGTGTGTACTTTATTAATAAAGCATATTACTCTACCTCCGGTATTCGGGTACCTTTTTTTCCCACCTTGTTTCACATTTATGTACTTACTCTGGTATGTATGTATGCTGGTATACCTGAAGGTCAGCAATTGTCTTCTTCGATCGCGAGTGGACGACCATCACCATCATGTATTAAGCAGACTATCTTTTGTTGTGAAGCAATGCTTGTAAAATGCGCTTCTAAGCATTATCATAGCCTTTGAAAGATGCCATCCGCTTGGCTATGTGAGTAGACTAACATCTCACATGAACGAAATGCAATTCTGAGGCAGGGTTACCTATTTGCTGTTCACTGAAGTGAAGCAATGTGCAATGAAGACTCTTGCTAATGCACACAACGCACCGCCGCTCTGGGAATCGAAACCGAGCTCCTTCACAAACGCACACAACACACACACACACACACACACACACACACACACACACACACCACACACACACGATTTATGCATAAACACGACAAACTGACACAGATTCCGTCAGTCAAAACGCATCGATCGATTCCTCGGCCAGGGCTGTAACAGAAGACACTTGCTGGAGGTGCTATGACCGAAACCACGTGATTGCGAAGCGAGCTTTCTTAGTATACATGCACTAAACATTTTTTCCATTAATTTTCTATTCATTATATGTTTATCAAGAAATGCTATACTGATGATTCATCTGGTTGTTTATTTGCCCTCCAGTTGAATTATGCAAGATATACATCTGAAGGAATTTCTTTATTCCATTATCATTTCCTCTTTCTCGTTCCTTTATTTTTTTCCTTCTTGTTTCGGAGTTTTTGTTACGTTTAAAAGATTTCACTCCGTTTTCTCATTTTTACACCTTGTTTGCTGCAAATTACTGGATTTATTACTTAATATTCCAAATATTCTTTGTCATCTATAGGCATTACTTTCGCTTTCACCTTATATCTCATATTACTCAGACAGAGCAGCAGAAAATATGCTTACAAGTAAATTGATGTTATTAAACAGACAAGAAAGCAGACGGCAAAAATTATCAGCCAGAATAATTCCCAGAACGTACTGCTACCTGAATCTTAGTAAAGTAAGACAGATTTGCCTGTTCATTATTCTTTCTTGCTATCAGCCTGTTGTTTCATATATGTGTGTGTACGTGTGTGTGTGTGTGTGTGTGTGTGTGTGTGTGAAATAGGTGACGATAACTTGGTTGTCGTGCTAAGACTAAGAGTTTCGGATACCGGGGCTGAAGTCTGCTCCGGCATTTCATCAGTTATTAAGACAAAACTCACACACTCTGAATTTTATTATGAAAAGCAACTAATTGTCACATATTATATTTATAGATAAATTCCTCTATTTTACATAATATCGAGGTCTCATTCATTCGTTTGTTGTTATATTATTATTATTATTATTATTATTATTATTATTATTATTAATATTATTATCAATATTAATATATATATATATATATATAAATAGAGAGAGAGAGAGAGAGAGAGAGAGAGAGAATTCACAAAAAGAAACAAAAGACGAAGACAGCTGGTGTAGACAACAAAAAAATGTATTAGTTTAAAGCTCGGGAAGTGAAAAAGGCTTTAACGCTTCGAGCCTACGCTCTTCCACAGGAACACAGAAAGAAACAAAGAGAGAAAATAAAGAGAAAAAAAATATGTGTGTGTGTGTCTGTGTGTGTTTGTGTGTGTGTGCCGAACCGCTCAGTTACGGGGAGGTAAACACACCAGCATCGGTTGTCAAGCGATGTTGGGGGGACAAACACCGACACACAGACAGAGACATACACACACACACATATATATATATTATACGACGGTCTTCTTTCAGTTTCCGTCTACCAAATCCACTCACAAGGATTTGGTCGGTCCTAGGCTATAGTAGAAGACTACCCCAAGGTGCCACGCAGTGGGACTGAACTCGGAATCATGTGGTTGGTAAGCAAGCTACTTACCATGCACCACATATAATCTTACAAATATATATATTATATTAGCAGTAATACCCGTCGTTCATCAGATAATTACTTTTACTCTTTCTCAGGAGTCACATTCAAAGTATTATTATATATATAATAGATTTTTCTCAACGGGGATTTCAGAGGAGAGTTTCAGGGAGTCGCTGGCGGTGTATCGTGATGATCAAAAATCCAGCCTGCTAAAGTTTGGTTAAAGTGATTCAAACTGCAATCTCATCGCAAAATGGTCACATTTATTTCAAAGCGTTAAAATTGTTTTGAAAGCAATTGGTATGTGTTCACAAAGTCCAAACGATTAATACGAAAAAACCCTCCAGGCTACATCCCGAAAATTCATTTCTTTGCCTAATTTCTACAATGTTTACGGCGATTCGTTTTTTATATCTTGATTTTTTATTTTTCATGCAATTTACGCATGCTTGCACGCGTGGTGAACACAGTTCACGTCAAACAGCTGACTGAGTAAAGTTCACTATTCAATGCATGGGATAAGGCCTAAACAAACATTATCGATTTTTGCACTTGCGAGATGAATTTCGGAACAGAAATAGCGCAGTTCAATTTTCATTCGCCTAAACATTAAGTGACCCATTTTTAGTGGTTCTACGATTTGTTGGCTAGGAGGAGATGTGCCGGGAAGTTAAACACACAGACACACACACAGATACACACACAGACACACAAGTTGAGTTTTATATATATAGATGTTTGTGTGTGTATGTATATATATATATGCGTGTGTGTGTGTGTGTGTGTGTGTGTGTGTGGTGTGTGTGTGTATGTGTGTGTGTGTGTGTATGAATGTATATATATTGATGTTTGTGGTTTGAAGAAACGTATCTTAAATCTTTGTATGGAGAGACTACTCCATGTGTAGGTTGTAATATGCTTTCTACAATCTAGCATATTCCGCGGTGCCGGAGCGTCTGATCTTTTGCAACAACATTCATATTCTGATAGCAAGGTATACTGAAAACTGACAATATTGTACACATACACATGTACATATTACATGCTTGTGTGTGTGTGTGTGTGTGTATGTGTTTGTGTGTGTATGTGTGTGTGCGTGCGTGTGTGTATATGTATATATGTGTATATATACACATATATATACTTACATATCTCTATATATCTAATAATACATATACACATACATATATGTGCATAACCATATATTTTAATATATTTGTACATATGCATATAAATATACATATGCCTCTACAATAACATAAATATATATTTACATAATTATATAACATATACATATATATATAATATATATATATATATATATATATATAATATATATTTATATTTATATACGTGTATGTGTATTTATATACTATAGATATACACACAACACACACATTCCCTCACACACACGCATATCTACATGTATATCACATAATAAATTTTATGGAAAACTTCCACATCAATCGCTTATCTGATCTGAAATTATCAGCTGCATTGCTTCCTTCGGTTTTCAAACTTCTAACTGCCTCACTCTCTTTGATCCATACTCTTACTTGCTCTCTATCAAACAATATATTATCCATTTTTGTTTCTCTGAGATATTTTTCTCAGATTCAAGATGAAGCAACGAGATTGATCGCTAAGTTTACGAAAATAACGTGTCAAATGTCGATCGGCACAGGGAAGCAAACATTCGTATTTTCTGCAGATTTAACGAGCAAATAATTAGAATTTCCCCCCCCTTTTTTTTTTTGCTGTAACGCGTGTGTGAATTTAATAAGCAGGAATAAATCCGACAAAAGCTGAAGGGTAAATTTATTATATATATATTATATATATATATAATATATATATTATATACATATATATATATGTGTGTGTGTGTGGTGTGTGTGTGTATGTGTTGTGTGTGGTGTATGAATGTATATATATTGATGTTTTGGTTTGAAGAAACGTATCTAAATCTTTGTATGGAGAGACTACTCCATGTGTAGGTTGTAATATGCTTTCTACAATCTAGCATATTCCGCGGTGCCGGAGCGTCTGATCTTTTGCAACAACATTCATATTCTGATAGCAAGGTATACTGAAAACTGACAATATTGTACACATACACATGTACATATTACATGCTTGTGTGTGTGTGTGTGTGTGTATGTGTTTGTGTGTGTATGTGTGTGTGCGTGCGTGTGTGTATATGTATATATGTGTATATATACACATATATATACTTACATATCTCTATATATCTAATAATACATATACACATACATATATGTGCATAACCATATATTTTAATATATTTGTACATATGCATATAAATATACATATGCCTCTACACATAAATATATATTTACATAATATATATATACATATATACATATATATATATATATATTATATATATATATATATTTATATACGTGTATTGTATTTATATACTATAGATATACACACATACACACATTCCCTCACACACACGCATATCTACATGTATATCACATATATATAACTTTTATGGAAAACTTCCACATCAATCGCTTTATCTGATCTGAAATTATCAGCTGCATTGCCTTCCTTTCGGTTTTCAAACTTCTAACTGCCTCACTCTCTTTGATCCATACTCTTACTTGCTCTCTATCAAACAATATATTATCCAATGTTTGTTTCTCTGAGATATTTTTCTCAGATTCAAGATGAAGCAACGAGATTGATCGCTAAGTTTACGAAAATAACGTGTCAAATGTCGATCGGCAGGGAAGCAAACATTCGTATTTTCTGCAGATTTAACGAGCAAATAATTAGAATTTCCCCCCCCCTTTTTTTTTTTGCTGTAACGTGTGTGAATTTAATAAGCAGGAATAAATCCGGCAAAAGCTGAAGGGTAATATTTATTTATATATATATATATATATTATATACATATATATATATGTGTGTGTGTGTGTGCATCTATCTATCTATCTATCTATTTATATATCTCACCGTGATCACCGTGACCAACCAGACTATCAGATGTTGCTACACATCACTGGTCACAATGCGCTTCGCATTGTTTTACCCTTCAAAAGACGCCACCCCGCTGGCTAAGCGAGCAGGCCAATATATATATAATTTGACGTGATGAAGGTGGACTTGATATTATTCATGTACAGACAATGTCGGAGCCTGTAACCGGTTGGCCAGTATTCTATCATCTTTGTTGATTCTCCACTTTGAAATGAAATCAAACTATAAACAAAAAATAAGAAAAAGAATAGTTTTGGAACGCACAATTGTAGTAATAACAAAGACTATGATTGCCCAAGAAAACAGACAGAAACCATTTTAATGCAGTCGTAGGCAAAAACAATGGAATATTACATTATAATAGCGCTGAAAGTATTATAAAAATATTTTAATTAATACGTTGCTAAGAAATTGGGACAAAACGAAATAACTACATAAAAAAGTAAAAGCTTGGCATAGAAGAAGGATTAAGATAATACATGATGAATAACGTCCCACTGCGTTTAGATCATGTAGTCATTCTGTTAGCTATGATGCAATGGAAATAATGGGGCATTAAAAAGAAGGATATATATATGATATAAATAATATATAAATATATGCATATATACATATATGTACATACCTACATATATATATGTATATATATATACATGCATATATGTGTACAGGACATAAAAAAAACGTTGAACAAGATGAGAAACGAAACATAAAAACAAAAACATTGAAAACGATTTTTTTTCCCCAACAACGAAAAAACAAACAGAGAAACGAGACATGCAACATAAAGAATATTCCCCTTCATCAGTTGTTCCTGTTTCATATAATCCGCGTAACGAAGGCAAGGACAATACGCGACTTCGTTAAAAGAGTCCTTCCCTCAAAGCAAATTGAAAGTGGTAACAAGAACAGGACAGTAAAAACGAACAGTGAAGGCTGTTAAGCGAAGACGATAGAAACATTATTATGAATGCTAGGACGACGGTCTTATGAGAAGAGACAGGTATAAGCACGTGTTGTCTTTAGGAAGGAAATATGCAACATATGTATACATAGTGAGAATTTACAAAAAAACAAAGGACAAAAACATGTATAAATATATAGATATATATATGTACATATATATATATATATATTTGTGTTTGTATTATGATATATATATATATATATATATATATATATATAATATATGTATATATATATATATCTATATATATATATATATATATATATATATAATCTATAATATATATATCAAGCTCGTTTTCTCCAGCGTTCACTACTTCACATCGTCTTGGTTTAAAAACTCTCACCGTTTGATTTTACTGTTTTGTCCTCACTGTCCTGTTTTCATTACTACTTTCGCCACCCTCTGCAAAAAATCCCAAATCTTATTTAACTTTCTTTGCGGGAAGGACTGTTTTAACGAAGTTGCGTTTTCTCCTTACCTTCGTATTGCGGAGTAGATAAAACAGGGGACAACTGATAAAGGGAACGTTCTTTATGTTGGGTGTCTTGTTTCTCTGTTTTATTTTTCGTTGTTCGAAAATAATTTCGTTTTCTATTTTCTTATGTTCTCGTGTCTCATTTTGTCAACGTTTTTTGACGCCCTGTACCCATATATCCATGTATACATATATGTAGGTATGTACATATATGTATGTATATATGCATATATTTATGTATTAATTATATTATTATATGACCGAAAGTCACGCTTCTTTTTTCACCCTCTCCAAAAGATCCCAAATTTTATTTAATTTGCTTTGCGTGAAGGACTGTTTTAACGAATTCCCGTCTTGTCCTTACCTTCGTAACACGAAGTAGATAAAAGAGAGGACAATTGATGAAGGGAGTGTCCTTTATGTTGCATGTCTCGTTTCTCTGTTTGATCTTTCGTTGTTCGAAAACAGTTCGTTTTTCTGTTTTTGTATTTTATGTTCGCGTGTCTCAATTTGTCTGGGATTTTTTATATCCTCTACCCATATATTTGTATATATAATATATATATATATTATATATATATATATATATATATATATATATTATATATATATTATATATATATATATAATATATATATATATATATATATATATATATATGCATGCTCATTCGTTTTCAGTAAATCCTTGATGACACTTGAATAAGTGTCACTTGATGTGAAATTGAAAGGTGAATGCGGTAAAACAAATCTTTTACTGATATAAAAATATGTAAGGTACGTATGGAGAAAACATCCCTGTGAGCGTTCGCTTTGACTATTTTAATGTTGGTATACGCTCTTTTTCATGTCCCGTTCAAAAAGGAACGATTTTCACGAAATTTTAACTATCTAGTCATGCATATGTGTGTTTCAATCTTTCTATCTCCCTCTTTTTGCACATGTGTATGTGAGAACGCGAAAGAGATAAAGAGAGGCAGATAGGGAGTGAGTGAGTGAGTGAGAGAGAGAGGTGGGAAGAGGCGAAGTAGTGGATTCACTAGTGTTGAAAAATATACATCAGCGACCTAGAGTATATTTATCCCCACTTAAACGTTGATGTTGCATTAGAGCAATCTATGGTGCGGTAGTTACCTATTTCTATTTCTTTACTATCTACAAGGGGCTAAACACAGAGAGGACAAACGGATTAAGTCGATTATATCGACCCCAGTGCGTAACTGGTACTTAATTTATAGACCCCGAAAGGATGAAAGGCAAAGTCGACCTCGGCGGAATTTGAACTCAGAACGTAACGAAGACGAAATACGGTTACGCATTTCGCCCGGCGTGCTAGCATTTCTGCCAGCTCACCGCCTTATTCTGCGGTAGTTACCGTGACCGTAATTCTAATATTGGTTTATGGCGCAAAATCTACTCATGTTTATATCGCTAGGGAGGAGCTAAATCCCCGCTAACCATCAGTTCACGAGACCACCAGATCAGAAGATTTCGACCTTGTTTTGTCTTGTCAGTGATGGTCACTCGACGCCAGAGGTGATTCATCGCCCTACCAGGTATATATAATATTGTTCAAGTGTCAAGTGGTATTTTGGAATTTCTATGCCTTCTGTTCAATCCAGTTTTGTCACCTCAAGATATATAGACACACATTTTACTTCATGTAGCTGAAAGGTACACACCTGTTTTCGCAGATATCCAGATTTTGCTTCATTTGCTGTTTCTTTTCTTTCATATATTATTCTTACACTTTGATAAAGAGTTCGTGCGAAACGTCAGTCGACTTTGCCTACTTTTGTCTTCGTAGGTCATAAGTTATTATGTTAACTTCTTTTGTCTTTACGTTTTCTCAATCACTTTTTGAATTTTTGGCTACCTGTTGTAACCTCTCACGTTATCCAACAGTCAGCCTCGTCTTTCGTTTCATTTATGCATAAACACACATACAGACATATGTATATATATACATACACACACACACACACAAACACACTTATATCTATATCTATGTATATATACATATATATGTATATATATATTCACATATATATATATATATACATATATATATATATACATATATATATATATATATATATATACATATGTATATATATATATATATATATATATATATATATATATATATATATATTATATATATATATATACATATATATATATAAATTAATAATAATAATATTAGGGAATAAATCCAAACTTACAGGGAAAATTAGATTTAGAATTATATCCAATTTTATAGTATGAATATATTATATTATATTAAATTAGAGATAAAACCACTATTAGGCAAATCAAACAGTGAAAAACATAAGCCAATACTTAAAATTAATTAAAAAATATAAAAGTAAAAAATTTAAAAAATTATTAAAATAATTTAAACTTATAAATTTTAAATATATATATACAAATATATATATATATGTATGTATATTTTATATTTATATTTATATATTATTTAATTTATTAATTTCTTTTAAAAATAAATATCAAAAGTATTAAAAGTTTAATAAAAGATAAAGAGTAAAACACTACGATCGTTTCATGGCTGTACCAATTCGAATAACAATAATTTAAGTTCAATTAATAATTCGAGTTATGGTTACAGTCGATCTTTTAAAAATAATCAGAAATATTTAAACAATATTTTTAAGGTATAAATAATATAATAATATTACTAATAATAAACTCTATTATCAAACGAGAAACTTAAAACTTAACAATTATGATTATATCAAAATCGATTATAATGTTAAATATTAATTTTAATTTTTAAGGTAAGAAACCCACCAATAATCTAATATCGGTAATAGTCTATATCTAATTACATAAATATATTTTAAAACATTACTATTATATATAAATTATCAATGAAAATATATAAATGTATATAAATATCATAATTAAGATCTAAAATAATCTCTATAAATAAATATATATGCACATATGATAAAGACCTAATAAATTAATTTTTCATATTTAAAGATGAAATAGCTAATTTCAAAAATACAAACAAACAAACTTAAGCGAACTTTCGGAAATCTTTTTTAAAATACTTATAGAAATAATCAATTCGTAGTTATATAGTATCGAATAAATACTATAAATACTATAAATATATTTATCAATGGGAATAAACTAGCGAATATCAATTTAAAAAGACAATAACTAAGATATGCTATTAAGTTAGACATGGCCTGGACCAATCTTTGGTCGAAACATATCTAAGTTTATCTAAGTTTATCTAATTTTAATTATAAGAAATTTAAAACTACATTTAATACTATTAATACATGTATATACATAAACCTAACTTTAGACAACTCGTATACTTGCTATCAAACAACGAATCTATTGCTAAGTAATATCTTACGAATAAACTTAAATTCAAAATCTAATAATATAGAAAATTACGATAATTAGATCATTACATAAACAACGATATTTACATAAGAAAAATATTATTACACCAAAGACTTATAAAATATTAAAATTTACAATTTAAAGATCTTAAATATAAATAAATGCTTATCTTAGCGAGGCTTTGTAATGAACTAAAATTTTGAATCGGAAAACGTCTTTACAGCGTTTATAAGAATACTCGTGGAATTACGTTATTAGCAAAAAAAGAATAAATTGTTGAAGAATTCATTAAGCGGGAGGAACAAATACGCTTTACCAATGAAGATTGTGAATGGGAACAGTAATGGTTTATCAATAAGTGTAAATAGAATGAAGTCACAAATAAAGAATAAAATCACTCTATACTATAAGATTTATTTATAAAATAACAATGATAAATAATACTTAATACAGAATAAATTAAATAATTCGAATGATTAAAAACCACTAATTATTAAATATACTCTAAAAATCTTATATGGTTAATAAATATATTAAAAAATTTTTTTATAGTATCTCCTCAACGTACTATAAAGTCTTTCCCAATGCTCTTATAATTATAAGCTAAAATTAGTGATCATAACCAAAATCGCTAAAATACTTATCAAAATTTGCGGTATAACTATACATACGTATACATATATATATACATACATACATACTTACATATACACATATATACACACATATACACACATACACATATGCACACACATACATACATGTACATACATACAATACTCTATATATACACATATATACACACACCCACACACGCACACACATAAATAAATGTATATACATATACATATATATATACACGCACATCAACCTATACACATATATACATACACACACAAACACATATATCATATAAATAAATACGTATATAAATGTCTATATTCATACTTCAATACAAAAAAAGAGGTAAACATTAAGTTTAAACTAAATATTTAATCTTACTAATCTATACTTCTATATTAAATAAAATAGATTAAATAAACAACTAAATAAATCTATTTCAAATATAAAGAGATTACATACAAATAGATTAATTTAACAAAATTATAATTTAACAAAATTATAACAGAAATATAACAAAATATATAAACTTAACTTTATTATAAGATAAATAAATAGTAACTTACCAAACTCTATATTCAATAAACCATGAAATATTTATTAAAAAAATATTTAGTAATAGAATATTTAGTAATAAAATAAACAACTATATATAATCTAACTATAATTAAAAACAGAACCTAAATAACTAAAATAAACTAATGTAATAAGTACTATAAATCACCTACTATATTTAGAATACTATTACATAAATCAACAAATAAGGAGCTAATTAAAGCTAAGAAATAATCATTATTTATCAAGAAATTTATTATATAAGTAATTTTTAACTTTTATATTTTTAAATAAATTTTATGTATTGGCTTATGTTTTTCACTGTTTGATTTGCCTAATAGTGGTTTTATCTCTAATTTAATATAATATAATATATATATATATATTTTTTTTTGTACTTGTTTCAGTCATTTGACTGCGGCCATGCTGGGGCACCGCCTTTAGGGTGGTGAAAGAGTACAGCAGGGATCACCACCACCCCCTGCCGGAGCCTCGTGGAGCTTTTAGGTGTTTTCGCTCAATAAACACACACAACGCCCGGTCTGGGAATCGAAACCGCGATCCTCCGATCGCAAGTCCGCTGCCCTAACCACTGGGCCATATATATATAATAATAAATGTTAGGGAATAAATCCAAATTTACAGGGAAAAATCAGATTTAGGATTAAATCCAATTTTATAGTAAAATATTATATAATATTAATTCGAGACAAAACCACTATTTTGCAAAACAAACAAGGAAAGACTTAATCAATACATAAAAATTTTTAATATAAAGAAATAAACCGCCACTACAATCGTTTCATGTATTCAATGACATTCTTCAGGTGGATTTTCGATCTCCTAATCTGTTTTAATTTAATTCATAAATTAAAACAGATTAGGAGATCGAAAATCCACCTGAAGAATGTCATTGAAGACATGAAACGATTGTAGTGGCGGTTTATTTCTTTATATTAAATTTTTTTATGTATTGATTAAGTCTTTCCTTGTTTGTTTTGCAAAATAGTGGTTTTGTCTCGAATTAATATTATATATATATATATATATATAGTGGTGTTTCATCTGCCTTTACGTTCTGAGGTCTAATTCCGCTAAGGTCGATTTTGCCTTTAATCCTTTCGTGGTCGGTAAACTAAACACCAGTTGTGCACTGGCATCGATCTAATCGGCTGGACTCTCCCCAAAATTTTCGGTCCATGCACATAGAGTAGAAAAGAATAATTAATTTATTAAAATTATTAGCACATAAAATTAGATCGCCTCACTTTTGTTATTTTCAATGTCGTTAATCGTGATAACACATTTATCATAACTATAATAATGCTTTTATTGTAACTTTCAATTCTTTTGCTGAAAATACTTGAGTTTTGTATGCATTTTCTTTTTTCATAACTGTATGCTTACTTTTGCCCCACCCTGTATGTACACACACACACACACACACACACACAACACACACACACACATATATATATATATATATATATATATATATATATATATATATATATATATATATATATTAGATAACTTAGATAACTTAGATATGTTTCGACCAAAGATTGGTCCAGACCATGTCTAACTTAATAGCACCACCTGATAGGATTATTCGAATCCTGTTTAAGTCAAGTTTTGTTTATGGTCCATTCAAGTAGTGAGTTTTTGTTGGGTGAGTTGTATCCAATTATGGGTGGCTTATCTGGTATTCATTGAAGCAATCTATCCAGACTCCGTTTAAAGTTGATGGTATCCTTTTCCTCTTTGCTCTCTTTCGGGACAATGTTAAATAGGACAGGGCCTGTTGAAGAAAAGAAATTATGTTGCAGTGTACATGTATGCTGTGATCTTGAATTGGGCAGGGGACGTATGGCCCGTGGTCCCAGTCTTGGATGAACCTTGAAGCTAATGTTCAGGTCGTCTGGGCAAAGTTGGCGGTATTTTCTCCACATCGTACAAATGATGTACCGCTCACGGCGACGCTGGAGAGAGTATTGGTATGATTTTCATGTGATTATCATAGATTTTCATAGCATTTTTCCGATGGCCGGATAACAGAAGAGATGGCGGCGTGGATTTCCACTCCGACATCCGAAACTAGGAGTTTTATCATGGCTACCGAATAATTGTCACATATTACATTTACAGATATACATATAATGGAGTAATTGTACAATGGATGATGAGTAAAGCACCGGCACAGTTTCGATCAACTGTTGTTTTCCGTAGATTTGCTGCAGGAACTTCGTAGTGGCGGTTGGTGTAACAGTATTAATAAAATATTTATTTATTCATTTATTTAGTTCTGTTGTGATGTTTCCTATCTTTCACTAGAACTAAATTTAAGTAAGTATAAGAGTCTATTACACATTCCATCTCCTATTTTATTAATACTGTTAGTATATATATATATCTAGAGGGAGAGAGAGAGAGAGAGACAGAGAGAAAGGTAGAGAGAAGGAGAGATTTAGTGATCATTATTTAGATTTTCCTATTTTGAATGTAATTCTAGTGAAAGATAGCAAACATTAAAACAGAACTAAACAAATAAATAAATAAATAAACGTGAGCAAAATCCAGATTGAATCCACGTGATCGCAATATGCTAAGTTCAGCCTTACTTTAAATAAATTCTATCTATATTCAGCAAAAATTTTATTTCGTTTTTAAAATTCCTTAACGCTTCGCTTGGTAGCTTCTTAGAGCATAACGCATTATTACACACAAGGCGTTTATAGATATAGCTATGCATCCCTCTTTTCTCTTACTAATGTATATGTTTCTGTTCCAACTGAGTTTGACACTTACGTAAGAATTCTACATAAAACTATTCCGAGACTAATTATTCCATCATTCGTCTTATTTCAACCGTGAAATGTAAACATATATATTACTACTAGGGACCTCATTGTTTCGGTAGATTTTTCTTTTCTCTGTATTTTTTTCGTATCGTGTTTGCGATGGTGTTTGTAAGGAATGTAATCTACTTAAAAGTATAACTCTGTGTGTGTTTGGATACACGAACTGAGAAAAAAAAGAGAAATCAATACGTGGCGTGGACTATATCTGTCTATTTCAAACTGATGATTCACTTAGACGCTACACTGAATATAGCGTTGCGTGAAATTCTGAGCATTGACATAAGTGGTGGATCATCAGCTTCGAGCGAATACATACACATACATACATACATACATACATACATACATACATACATACATACATACATACATACATACATACACAAGAGCGCTACATCATTTGTGTGATGTGGAAAATATTCCATCAATATTGCACATATGATGTTGGCAACAATTTTAAAATCCATCCAAAACTTGGCCCCGGTACTATCCGCTTACAACAAAAATTTAACACAAGACACATTGCAACATTACGTCGCAATTACTTTGCCTCAACCTCTCCAGCTCTCTTTAATACCTTACCAAAATGCGTCAAAACGGAAACGGATTCCATAAAATTCAAAAGTTCACTGGACAAATTTCTTTAAAAAAAATTCTGGACCAACCTCCTACACGCGGATATGTCTCCAACAAAAATAACTGTTTGCTACAGTGGGCCATGGTGCCCCATATATGACTAAAAGACTTCACTAGATGGTGCTATAAAGTTAGACACGGACTGGGCCTATACTGGCCGAAACCTATCAAGGTTATCCATGCTTATTGATATATATGTGTGTGTGTGTGTGTGTGGTGTGTGTGTGTGTGTATGTATGTATATATATATATATATTATATATATATATATATATATATATATATATATATATATATATATCTGAAATCTGAAGGCGGTACTCTACTACCCTCGTAACAGAATATGCCATAACATATATGTATGCATATATAAAGTTGTCTCTCTCGCTATATATATATATATATATATATATATATATCAACTCCATTGTCTCCGAGACAAAAAGGATCCCAACAATATATACATACATACATACATACATACATACATACATACATACATACATACATACATACATACATACATACGTAAACTAAAATGTATATAAGAAGGTCAATATTACTAGACATACAAAAACATAGGAGCGTGTTAAATGTAGACTTGCTTATTTTTCAATACTAGTTAATGCTAGTGACGGTATCAATAACTTTTGAACCAACGCTGTATGTATAGAGATATATAAGCTCCACCTCTGTACACACAATATGTTAATGGACAAAATATAAAGGTTCAACTTATTACACTCTCTTACTCTCAATGGTGATGTTGTTTATAAACTCACCATTACTAAAGGCTTATGTGAGGATATTATATATATACAAACAAGGTAATTTTTTTTTATCCACAACACAGGCTATCATGTTTAATGATGAATGATATTAATAATGACAAAAACAAATTTTCACAGTACAAAGGCAATAACAAAGTGATAATAAGCATCCAAAATATGGTCAACAGAGAACCTTTGATGCATGTGTACGTATGTTCAAAACAAACGACAACGACGCAACACTTACTATTACCCACAAACCTTTTGTTAGTATGGTTGTATACTGTCAATCTAACAAGAACGTGACAGTAGGGGGTACACCACCGTTGTATAGCCCTAGGAGGCATCGAACGCCTCCTGACAGCTTCGACACATTTTTTCCCTGTGTCCTTAAAGAAAAAAAAGAAAGAAAAAAAAATGTGTCGAAGCTGTCAGGAGGCGTTCGATGCCTCCTAGGGCTATACAACGGTGGTGTACCCCCTACTGTCCCGTTCTTGTTAGATTGACAGTATACAACCATTCTATCGCCCCACCACCGTACATGTCTCTACGAGAGATTTAGAAATTCAATATTTCTTTTGTTAGTGTTGCCGTTCAAAGAGAAGTGTATGATATGAGCCGACTCCTAGCAAAAATGTATGGATATTGACAAATTTTATCTATATGGAAATGTATTAATCCGGGTTTCTACCGTTTCTGTTATACGTTTCCTGGGTGTTTATAATTATAAGATGATGTAAATGAACTAAAAGCATAAGGAGAGGCAGAATAATATAGAAAACAATGGTCAATGAGGACGATTGTCTTAGATTCAATCAGGGAGAGAAGCGAGAAAGACACAGAGAGAGAAGAAAGAAAGAAAGAAAAGAAAGAAAGAAAGAAAGAAAGAAAGAGATAGTGTAATAAAGCAATGTAGAGGTAATGAATGTCTGGAGAGCAAAAGGTGTGTGTTTAATAGACATAATTGAATGAAAGCAAAGAGAAAAGTTACCAATATTTACCGATATTGAATTATTTTTTAATTACCGGTTATTGGTTTTTGAATTGCTACTTGTAATATTTGACTGAAAGCCGTTATGTTTGTTTATACGCTTGCTATTAGTAAGTTAAAATGTACCAGCACTCCACCAACTCTTCGACTTCTTCTTCTTCTTCTTCTTCTTCTTCTTCTTCTTCTTCTTCTTCTTCTTCTTCTTCTTCTTCTTCTTCTTCTTCTTCTTCTTCTTTTCTTCTTCTTCTTCTTCATCTTCTGCTTCTTTTTCTTCATTTTCTTCTTCTTCTTCTTCTTCTTCTTCATTTTCTTCTTCTTCTTCTTCTTCTTCTTCTAATTATTATTATTACTGTTGTTGTTGTTGTTGTTGTTGTTATAGTCAACATCATCATCATCATTTTACTAAATTACTAAAAAAATGATGACAAGAAAAGACACGAGCCAATTCAGTCTAGTCGGCAATATATTAGCTATCATACGGCAAATACTTGCAATCTGCTTTCGGAATTTATCTGACCTTAATGAAATGCTGTCGTTTATCAAAGTTTATCTTATAAGACGGACTGGCGAATGACTTATGTAAACGCTCGACTTGAATGTTTATAAATTCATTTAAAAGTGTGAAGTTGAGCATATTTCAACAATTAAACAATAATCTTAAGGTTTGTTATGGCATCCGATTAACTTTCAGACTCGTTCGTAAACCAAATGCTATGGTCTCCATTTTAATTTCTTTTTGTAAGTTTTGCTTTCGTAGTTTTAATGGAAAAGGCAAAAAAAAAAGAGAACAGAAGACTATTAAATTGTATATAACAAAGATGCTCTATAACGAGAAATTTCTCCATTTTTAATAACAGCTAACAGAATGATTTAACACGATAAAGTTTACAGTGAAAGCAAGAATTATATCTCCAAAGAGAAATAAAGACAGCTGCTTTACTTTCATTATAGAAATTGTGAGGATATGGCACGAAGCAGTGGCAGCGAATGAACAATATATACAAAAATACCTAATTTTTCTGTCTTTATAAAAACAGATTTAGCAGGCATTTTAAACGTAAAATATATAAATACACACAAACATACTCATAAAAATCTATATATTTGGATACATACATACATACATACATACATATATATATATATATATAAACAAGGAAAAGCGGATTTCTTCTACGTCGATAATAGAAGAATTTCATTGGATAAAATTACAAAAAAATTGTTTCAATGTTCGTAAGTTTATATTCTCGATTTCTCCCGAAAATTGTTGTATTTTCATAAATTACATGGAAGATGACATAAGTGTAGAAGACTTTCAATAAAATTGGGACGTGTGAGTCAAACTAAAAATATCCACACGTATACACGCGCGCGCACGTGTGTGTATGTGCGGCAAGTTTAGCTTCCTTTTCCTATTTTAGTCAGAAGAGGAAGAGCACGGCTAATGATTTTCAGGCCTTCAAAGACTGGTAGAAGAGAGTCATCCTCAGAGCGGGATTGTTTAACGTGGAATCAGATTAAGTCTACTAACATAAAACACTTAATAAATTATCTCCGGATTACTGGCAGCACTGTAAACTGCCTCTATGGTATTTAGAGTGCGATAGCAACACAGAGACATAATTAAATACAGCATTACAGTCTCCTCTATCACCAGTGGTTCCCAAACCGGGGTCCGCGGACGCATGGTGGTCCGCAAAGGTAGTACTGGGGGGTCGGTGAACTAAATTCAAAATTTAATATATATATATATATATATATATATATATATATATATATTGTTGTATTTAGGAATCGTCATTTTGCCAGTTTAGTCAATAAAAACACACGCACTATAAATTTGGTGTTACTTTGCTTCAGCGTTATTTATTTTTTACATTAAACTTACTCTTATTTCGGCCAGAGTTCTTTCGTCACACTTCTGTGACCTCATCAGTGGTCCTTTGCTTTCTTCTTTCTTAATTGTGTGTCTCTCCTAACTGTCAGCCATTTTGTATTTTGTATTCCTATTGTATGTGTCTTCATTTGCGCATGCGTATACCTCTATGTGTGTCTATGTTTAGTTAGTGTGTGGGTGGGTGGGGTAGTGCCTGTAATATGTGTATCTCCTGTTTATATACGTTCGTGTAATTTGTTTTTGCTTTTGTTTATTTTTATTTTTTTCATGTGTTTACACCTACTTATTATTACTATTATTATTATTATTATTATTATTATTATTATTATTATTATTATTATTATTATTATTATTGCTGTTGTTGTTCAGCAGCACATGCCATTTGCAAGAAGTTGGAAATTTTTTGGCCCATGACACTGCATGGACCTTGGCTTTAGTATTTCACGACTGATACTTTTATTTCGATTTTCTGTATATATGTATGTAACAGCTAATAAGGGAGACCTCTACATGGTAGCTAGATCTGGTAGAAATAGCTGCCAAATCTCCCTCAAAACACCCTGCTGTCTTAATCCGACAATTCTGCCTATTATGTAGTTTGAATGAGAAACTGCCACTAAAGATTAAGATTAAACCCAAAATTTTAACCGCGTTTTAATAGCAATCAGGTTATTTTCTCTTTTTTGCGTAGCTTTTCACGTTAGCTGTAAAGGTGAAGAGGTTTAACTTGGACGATGTTAAGTAGTGGAGATGATTCGTGATTCTATGTGGTGGTTACTTTTGACAGTTTCTTCTCCATAAGGATAACTGATTGATAACGAATTTTAACACAATATATATATATATACAACTGGAATTGGACGTCATAAGAGACAGCATAGCGACGGTTTTGGTTGACTCCCCTTATTGCTAGCGAAATGGTTTTTGCCGGCTGTCTGAGCAACTGGCTGATTTTAATGGCGGAACAAAGAGGACAAAAAGATTACAAAAATAGCGATTCTCACCTTGAAACTAACTATTTTGAAAATTTCTTTTACGTTACGGAACGTATTCTGTGAACAATACTCGAGTTATAAGCGCACAAACAGAAAGACTGACAGAATGGATTTTATATATTAAGATGAGGATAAGCATATTAAAAGGGGTCCGTGAGAAAATTAATTTAAATATATGGCTTGGTAACCACTGTTGGGAAACACAGTGAAAAGGTTGGGAACCATTTATCTATACTAATAAATGCTACTCATCTATGAAAATATAACCGATGTCTATTTGTGTGTGTGTGTGTGCGCGCGCGTAACATTGGCTTTTGTGTAATTTCAGTGAGTCAAATTCCGCACAATCTGTATTGGCCTGCCTGAAGCTATGGTAGAAAACTCTCGGTTAATGAGCCGCTCACAGGATCGGACTTAAAATCACGTAGTTGTGAAGCTAACGTCTTCACCAGACAGTTAGGCTTGCACCAAGATTATTGCTATTTTGTTATTTCTCTCTTCTCACACTATTTCAGATGCCGAGTTCATGGTGTTTAGTTGCGGGGTAAGCAATAAATTTGCTTCCGTGAAATATATTGCTAATCCATGAGAGGAATTTGAACTCAGCATTTATTATTTACTACTAAAGAAACAACGAACCTTATATAATGTAAGCTTTATTTACAATGGTGCGATGTAGCGACATATATAAAGATCCCACAACTGCCGCTTCGGCTATTTTTGTTGTTGAGGATGCTGTTGTTTAGACATAATGATGTTCCTTAACGAAAAAGCCCTGAGATCAAAGCATTCCAGTCTTCACCAATCTGTCTGCCTTCTTTGTATATCCTAGATTTCATAGTTCAATGTGTTTTTCCTAACTTAAAGCGCTTATATGGTTTTGGTACACTTATTTTCTATTTCTAATAGGTACAGTCACTACAAATACGCTCCCATGTTTGATGCATCTTGATCTGTTTACCCCAAGGCCGATACTAACTATAATTAAAAGTGTCCTATCCATGACTATCATGTTTTAGACTGGAATATATTTAATATGGAATCTAACAGTTGCGTGACCCCGTGCATTATCCAGTAAAGTTACATTATCCAAGTTAATTATTTTTAAAGCAGTAGGGTATGATTTGAAGACGATTTGGTTGCTACTCTATTAGGTCAAGTGTCAATTTACAGGCGCCTTGTCGGTTCCCATCCTGTTAACTGTACAAGTGGAAATAAGGTAGGTGATTGAGAAAGATAAGTGTTTTGTTGAGTTAAACATGTAGTGTTATACAGAAGAAGATATAAACGGACATCCTGTTTCTCTGCATGCTAAATGAAGTTGTACACGTTTCTTCTGTAAGGTCTTCCTTATCTGCATTTATGACGTCATTGCTGTTTGCTTATATTGATTGCTTACATTTGCTTACTTAAATTGGATTGTGTTTATCGCTTAACTATTTCCTCTCCTTTTAGCTTTACTGAGAAATCTAAAACACCCAATCATATAGTCAGTAAAGCATAGGGTTTTTAAAATTAGATCTTTACGTGTTCATGGTGATGTAGTACGTCAATAACATGGTGATGAGTTATTGTATACTGCAAGGCATTGACCTTGTAGTGTTTTTTCCGGTACTTTGTGGTCTAACTGAGACGCTTGCAACTGATACCAAACAGTTTGGCCGTTAACTTTTCTATTGGGCAACATAGGTTTTATGAAGAGAGAAGTGATGGAGGTCTTGACCTATTTCTGATCTTTAATAAAAACAAAAAGAACCAGATCTGTGCATTTTACAGGGATTTTCATTGGGAACGCTCATTGGTAAGCGAGAGTGTCCTGATAACATGTGCATGCTATTGCCAATGGTTTTAGACGCTTACACTCTTACAAACATGAACACATATCCTCTACGCTTCAACTTCTCCACTGATCCAACAGAACGTCCAGGATGGAGAAAGGACTGCATCAACATCCGGATACTAGTGATTGCTTTTTTGCTGGAACAACCTGAAAAGTGTGATTTTTCAAGGACACAACATAATGCCTTGCCCGAGAATTGAACCTACGATCTAAAGCTCTTAATCCGAACATCCTTTCTACCAGGCTATTCACTATGACTGAGATAGCAGATATATAATTACAAATCTAAAAGAGCTAGACAAAGCTTAAAGTTATAAAGCTTTTATAACTTTATTACAAATTAATTATAATAAATTACAAATTTATTATAATAAATTTTATAATTTATTACAAAGCTTAACGTTATAAAATTATGGGAGGGTGAATAATATTTTTATGTTCCCAGTCAACTAGCAGTATGCAGGATTTTTGTCTCTATATTCGTTCTTTCCTTTCCCGTCAGTCTAAATGACGACAGTTTGTGTTTTTTCTTAATCTCATGTGAAATAATTTCACTCTCTGACCGGCAAGTGTACTTAACCCAACCATCTTATAAATCTGTTGTCATATTACAAAACTGATCATGGTAAAATACGAAGAAACTTTCATTTTTCCTAAGTGGTTATAAGAAATTGAAGTCAGACAAATATAGAATGAAATAAAATACATTGCAAAACTTTTGTATTTGGTGTGGCTCAGACAGAAGATAAAAGACTATAGAGTCTTTATTATTGTTTTAGACACTTCTTTAATGATAAATGTTCCTAAAGGTGTCTTATTTTTCTTATTTTCAGTAGAGGTTTATAAACAAAAGAGTTCAAAACTAGTTTCTAAGAAAGAAAATTGCATTATGACGATTGATATTTAGTTGGGTTACAGAAAAAAAGAAGTGGTTTTGTTACAAAGACAATATTGCACCAGCTGCTGCAGCCGGTGTTGCGGTTGCTGCTGATGGGGACATAATATTGATGGTTATGATGAGAATAATGATCACGTAGATATGGAGAAAGAAAAGGGAAGGACGAAAATGATGAAATGAAATGGTATTGGTGATGATGATGATGATGATAATGGTGATGATGACGACGACAACGACGATCACCAGCATCATTATCATGAGGAGAGGGAAAGGAGAGAAAAGGAGGAAGAAAAGGCGGAGGAAAGGGGAGAAGTAGAGGAGGAAGTGTTGTAGGAAGATGAAGGGAAAGAGAAGGAAGAAGAAGATGAGAAAGAGGAAGGAGATGAAAAAGAAAAGAAGGAAGTTCGGGAGGGAAAGAGAGAGAGGAAGAAGAGGCGAAAGTAGAGGAGAAGGAAGTGGAAGCAGAGGAAAAAGATTAAGAAGAAGAAGAAGAAGAAGAAGAAGAAGAAGAAGAAGAAGAAGAAGAAGAAGAAGAAGAAGAAGAATGGCATATCCTAGTGACAACGGGATCGAAGATTAAGGAGAAAAAGTGAAAACCTATGATGAATTAAAGTGGGAAATACTCAGGTTGTGGCCAATGAAGAGAGTAGACGTGATACAAATTGTAATTGGTGCACTGGGATGTATCAGTGTCCAACTACCAACGTGACTCAAAAAGATTGGTACAAATGTAAGATAGAACACTTAAGAAAATCTTTGCTTGAATCTGAATATGATCAGTAAACAAGTGTCACCTTACTCCGCTGGCTGTGAGCTGCTGACACTTCCCATCATACCCAGTAAAATAGAGAGAATTTTCATAAAAAGATATTTTAAATTTTAGTAGTTTGAGGGTCGTGAGCAAATCGATTACACTGACTCCAACGTTGAAATGGTAACTATTTGATCGACCCCGAACGGATGAAAGGCAAAGTCCACCTTGAACTCGGAAGAATGATGCTAAGCATTTTGCTCAGCTTGCTATCGATTAAAAAAGCATAGATATATACAATCCTCTTAAGTAGGAATTGTGAACATAATGCCAATTATTGTTGGTTTCTTGGAGACAGTATTAGTAAACATCAAGAGGAATATAGTGGAAACCGGAATAGAGAGCTCAGTCGATACCAGTTGAACACTGGGGGCGATCTAATCGACTTATCCCCTCCCCCGAAATTATTGGCCTTGTGGCAAGATTTGAAATCAATGCTAGTAAAAGAGTTGATGGTAATTTTGTTTTCAAATTAATATTTTACCGATTATTTTTTTTCTCTTCTGTGCTACTCAAACACTAACTGTCTCTGCTTATCACTGTATTTGTTTATTAGACAATTTTGTTTTGCTTCCCCTTTCATTTAATTGTCTGTCTGCAAAAATCGGGTAGAACATATTCACTATTGTCACTATTGTACCTATCACCTCCTACAACTACAACACAAGTGACAATAATGAACTTCGACCAAACAAAGCAAAATAGATATTTGCAAAAATATATGCACAAAATAAAATTACTATTAAATAAACTTCGTTTCCACTTCAGGTAATAAAGTAGATGTTAAAATATTTCGTAGCTCTTTATTGTTTTTAAAAAGAGACGGTTTATTATTATGTAACCCTGTGAGAAATCACTTTTCCTTGAAAACTCTGACAATGACGTCTGTTCACTTATAAATTTTAAAATAGTAAAAATTACTAAGGTGGCGCGCTGGCAGAAACGTTAGCACGCCGGGGAAAATGCTTAGCAGTACTTCGTCTGCCGTTGTGTTCTGAATTCAAATTCCGTCGACTTAATGTAATCGACTTAATCCGTTTGTCTGTCCTTGTTTGTCCCCTCTATGTTTAGCCCCTTGTGGCTAGTAAAGAAATAGGTATTTCGCCTGTCGCTACTTTCTGAGTGCAAATTTTTTCGAGATTTATTTTGCTTTTCATCTTTTTGCGGCCGATAAAATAATTACCATTTGAACACTTCCCCCTCACCTGAAATTGCAGGCTTTGTGCCAAAATTTGAAATTATAAAGGCAGCGAGCAGGCAGAACCGTTAGCGCGCCGGACAAAATTCTTAGAGGCATTTCGTGCGTTTCTACGTTCTGAGTTCAAATTCTGCCAAGGTCGACTTTACCTTTCATCCTTCCGGGGTTGATAAATTAAGTACCAGTGATACATTGGTGTCGACTAGTCCTCTCCCTCCAAATTTCAAACCTTGTACCTTCAGTAGAAAGGATTATTAAGGCGACGAGCTGGCAGGATAGTTAGCACGCCGGGCAAAATGCTTAACGCATTTCGTCCGTTTTCACATCCTGAGTTCAAATTCCGCCGAAGGTCGATTTTACGTTTTAACATTTGGGATGGCCTTGTGCTAAAATTCGAATAATTTGTATTACTATTTCTACTAGTAATGCAAATAAATAATTTGTATTACTAGTTCTAATATAGGCACAAGCGCGGAAAGATATGGTGAAGGGGTTAGTCGATTACATCAACCCTAGTTCATGACTGGTACTGTATTTTACCGAACTTGAAAGAATGAAAGGCAAAGTTGACTACGGGAGAATTAGAAATGAAAACATAAAGAGTCAAGAAAAAGTAAGAGGAGGTTTCTGATTTTTTTTTTAATATACTAACAAATTTTCCAGTTCACACCCTTCTTTTATTAATCTATAAGAACAACAACAGTGAAATCTGGGGCAGGGGGACTAGTCGATTACACCAGTCCCAATGTTCAACTGGTACTCATTTCATTGACCCCGAAACGATGAAAGGCAAAGTCGCCTTGGTGGAATTTGAACGCAGAACGTAAAGACGGACGAAATACTGCTAAGCAATTTGCCCGATGTGCTAAGAATTCTGCCAGCTCGTGGACTTAATAATGATAATAATAATGATATAGATGATGATGATGATGATTGTTTCCTACAAATGCAGAAGGACTGAAATTTTGTGTGTAAGAGTTAGCCAGTTAAGTCGACCTGAGTACTTCCTCAATAATTTATTTATAAGACCTTGTGGGATGCAAAACAAATTTAAATGAGTCGGGATTCAAACTCACAGCATAAGACGTCGGAGCAAAGACCACTTGACATTTTCTCCACTCTTTAGCAATTCTACGTATCTACCGGCGATAATTGTTTACATTGGCACAAGGCCAGAAATATTTCGGGGAATTATATCGTGCCTACTTCTTGGCTGGTATTACATTTTCTTGACAACGAAAGGATTGAAAGCAAATACCTGGACGGTATTTGAACGTAGACCGTAACGTAGTAACGCGGTAAACAAACACCGCAATGTAATTAGTCCGGTTCTCTAAAGATTCTGCCAATGCACTGCTCTATAATCCTTTCTGTTATAGGCACAAATCATGAAGTTGGGGAGGGGGGGACACAGCAATTACATTGAGCCCCAGTGTTTCACTGGTACATAATTTATCGACCCTGAAAGGATGAAAGGTAAATCGACCTCGGCGGAATTTGAACTCAGAATATGAAGACGGGCGAAATACTGCTAAGCATTTCGCTCGATATTCTAACGATTCTGTCAGCTCGCCGCCCTCACCGCTCTATAATAATAACTTCAAACAGAGACACAAAGAAAGAGAGGAACAGTCGATGATATTACCCTAAATATACTCGACTATATTTAATCAACCTCTGAAGAAAGAAGCCCAAAGATGACTTCGGTGGTATTTGAAAACAAAAACATAGAGCCGGGATGAATACTGTAAAGTCATTTACAATATTTGTTCTCGCTCATGTTCTGAGTTCAAATCCCGCCGATGTCACAATTTCTCTCTTCTTTCTAGCATATCTAAATTAAAGTACTTTTCGGTTACTGCTATGGATATTGTCAATTAGCTCTTCTACCAATGCTTGTGGCTTTGTGCTTGTGCTGGAATTTCTAGAATAGGTACAATATTACAACGTTATACGTAATATATGAGCTTGTCCGCGGCCATAGTGTGTGTTTTCTCTGCATTTCTGTAAATTTAATTCTCGCCCCATTGTGCCACTTTTTTCATTACAAACACACGCACACATACATACGCCCCCACACACACACGCGCACACACACACGCACGCACACATACATATCTGGTAGAGATATTTTCTATATGATTGAAACAGTAAAATCCTACATCAATATATATAAACCTTAATCTTTCGTCTATATGCGTGTGTGTACACCTTTATCATTCACATAGCATCTATTATCATGTGATGCGTTTATTTTCAACTACAACTTAGCAACAGAATGATTACAGAACAGTCTACGGAGAAAATATTAAAAATATCCATCTACGTGTTTATGAGAAGATAAATACGAAATAAGGTTAAATAAACACTTAAATATATGATATAAAATGTATATTTAATGTAAAGAAAATATCAAAAGATTGAACAGTTTTCACAGTAAGGAAGCTGAACAAATATCTTAAAAGCCCTCCAAAATGGTGACATTATATTATCCCTAATCCAGAAAATGTCAGAAAATAGAAGTAGATTCTATCATTTATACCGTACATATGATAACATATACTCAGTGGGAAGACTGTTATCTTGGCTCTCACTCTTATCTTCGATTGATGGAAATGATAATAAGCATATTGTTGTAGAGCAACCTCACGCTTACGGACAAAATTTCGCTTGTATTCAAATCTGAAATCGCCTGCTGGTTAATTAATGCATAATAGCATTTTAATTAATCTTGCTTCGTGTGATTGCGTGCGTATTTAAGAATTTGTACAATCAGAGTTGTAATTTATTTTCCCTCACAGGTTCCTCTGCACTTGCAATTCCCTGTTGCAGAGGAAATGTTCACATGCTTGACACGTTAAATAATTTGAACGGATCAATAGTGTGTGAAAACGCATTAGCAAAGCCAGTTATAAACTCAGATTTCTAGTGGCTCGTTTTTAAAAATATTTTAAAATCTACGTTAATGATTGATAAAGAAAACACTCCACCTGATGTCAGACAAACTTCTTGATTCCAACGGAGATTTATGAAAACAATAAGTAAAGAAAGAAAAGAAAACGGGATATCGTACGGTGGTAAATATCATATAAATTAATGTTGGTTCTCACTGACGCCTTTGATCGTCTCTTCTATCAACTGACAGACACCTACAAATTAGCTTCCAGCAATGCTGAAACGCTAGCCTTCAATATGATCGTCATCAACATATGTTGATAATGCTAACCTTTCTTATCAATAAGCTAGGCCAACTCACACACTTCCATACATCAATAAATGTGTAGTTTTGAAAACAGTATTTATCACCACCTACACTTCCGATTCAGAGATATGCCCCACCATAACAACAAGGGCAACAACAGCAAATACAGCAAACAAGCAAAAATGCATTTAACCTAAAAACTGAGGTTCCTATGGTTACTACAACTTGATATTATTGAAGTGATGCGACAATAAACATCACGTCAATAGATATACTGCAGAGGTATCGAAACCTTACTGGAAACAGCAATCTGACATCCATACTGCATTGTATACCATGCACCGCGACATATCAAAGTGTACAAAGTTATCTTGATTTAGGTGGGGTTAAGGTATCCTGCAAGTATAAATTAATGCATTTGCACTGTCAAACACATTCTTGAACATTATTTTCACATACACACATATAAACACACGCACACAAAAACACATACGCATACACACACTCTCAAATACACGCATACACGCATACACAAATGCACGCACACACGCACACGCACATACACACGAGGAATTAACGACCGGCCAGCCAAGACACAGCTGAAAGAGAGCTAACGTTAGTTTCCACAACAATATAAACATCACTGTAAAAGTGTCGAATGTCTCTTTAACTGACAATGTTAAATAGAGTTTTTCTGTAGAATACAATATCTACGTGTGTTGTGTAGAGATTATAACAAAGAGTTTCATACATACATACACACATACATACATACATACATACATACATACATACATACATACATACATGCATGCATACATACATACATACATACATGCATGCATGCATACATACATACATACAAATACATATAAAGACAGACAGACAGACAGACAGACAGATAGACAGATAGATAGATAGATAGATAGATATCGAAATTGCATTCATTGGTCGATGAAATGGTTTTACCAATGTCTGTTTTCTGTCCTTTCCGTTAACTGTCAAACACATTCTTGAACATTATTTTCACATACACACATGCACACATACAAACACACACACACACACACACACACACACACACACACACACACAGACACACACACAAACACACGCATACACACACTCTCAAATACACGCATACACGCATACACAAATGCACGCACACACGCACACGCACATACACACACACACCGGTGCAAATGATGTTATAATTATTCTATGAAACAGTGATGCTAAGCAATTGTCAGTAATATACACAGCACTTCATGTGTTATATAATAAACAACATAGAACAGTATTTTACCGGTTTAATACGGAGGGTGGTGTGGGTTAGATCTAAATTAACCAGAAATACATAACAGAGTTTTAAAATGATGACATTGCTAAGAGTAAGATTTTAGAAATGCTTATAAATACAGGTTCTCGTTGAAAGTCACACGTGAATTCTTTTTCCTCTTGCAAAATCGACGGAGAATAAAACATACTTTTTACGAGAATTGGCAAAAATTATTTACTACTGTCTGCATTAATTCAACGAAGTACGTGTGCCTTGCATTGAGACCAAGCGAAGAGCTTTGCTTGAGGTTAATACAACGGAGATTGAAGGATTTGGTTTCTGTGGATACAGATAATCTAACCAAAAATGTATGACATGTGTGAGAATTACTTATGAAATTGCGAATGGCTCTTGGATAGTAAAGCTGTTAGGGAAAAGAAAGATTTCTGAATTATTTGAGTCGGGTCAAGCTGTTTCATGTCAAGGGTAAATATGTGTGAGTTTACTTCTGGCAATATAGTTGGCTCTCCGGCTGCAGAATTAGTCTTTAGAGAATTGGATGTCTTCTTTGATCTTCTTCGCCAAAATCATTAATTTGCCACTAATCAAGACCAAAGATATATTAACTAAAAATATTTTATCTATACTCTACAGTAAATTATTTAGTAACAGCTTGAATATTAAATAAGCTGGAGAGTCCAACGTAATCTCACAACGAATTTTAAATTCATCATCTTTGCTCACACTATCTCTGATCGAGAAAACTTATGACTGAAGACATCATATTCATGTCCATCATGAAATGTATTTAGATGTAACCAGTCTAAAACCATATCGTTCATAGTATCTATCCTTCCTTTAAGACGCCAGGGAGTGCTTTGAGGCATATTTGGCAAATATTTCTAAGAGGTGGAGCGAGCTCTAAGAAGCTTCTTCATAGTCTAGCCTCGCTCTAGTGGCTTCCTTCAGCCATGTTATAAACCACGTGTTAGAATAGATAAAAAAAAAGTAATAAATAGTTTTTTCTTGCATAGACGGTAGTTAACAACTAATGAGATACCTAGCAAAATGTTTCAATGGTAAAGATGGATGCTAGCGGGCAGCTTCCGCTTCAAATGTTCACAACTAAAGAGCATCATCAAATATGCACGAAAGACTATTTTTATTAGGCACTTGAATGATGACAAAAAGGTTACATGTCCTTGAAAACCAAGAGGTCTCATTTGAAATATAATATTATGTGTTTGAGTGTGAGTGCGCACACACGCACAGATACGTATACATACATATATACATATCTTCATATAAACATACGTATATATACAAACATATATGTATATATATATACATACATATATATATATATATATATATATATATATATATATATATATATATATATATGTGTGTGTGTGTGGTGTGTGTGTGTGTATATGTATGTATGTTTGCGCACGCACACACAGGTGTATAATTTGTCTAACACACCCTCAAGTAAAAATACACTATAATCAGAATCGTCTACACCTTCATCAAATTCATCAACAATAGCCAGAAAAAAACCAGTAGTAGTAATAGTAGTGGCACCAGCAGCAGCAGCAGCAGTAGTAGTAGTAGTAGTAGTAGTAGTAGTAGCCACAACATCAACTACTACAAACATCACCAGATACATCAACATTAATATATTTCTTTATTTTAAAAAAATATAAATAAAATGCATACCATTACAAACAAATAAATTAACAAAAAATATTAGAAGAAAGTGATAAGGATAAAGTTTGCCATATGGGGCATACTGTAACTAATAGGATATCTTAACTACTACAACACTATTATTGCTACTACTTCAACTATAACCACTAACAATAGCAACAATGACAACGGCAACTATGATGATGATGATGGTAATGATGATGGATGGGGTAGAGGTCGTAACGATGAATGATGACAATGAAGGTGGTGGTGGTGGTGGTGGTGGTATTGGTGGTGGTTTTGGTGGTGGTGGATGCAGTGATGGCGGTGGTGGTACAGGTGTGGGTTTGTGGTGGCTTTTGGTTGTTGTTGTTGTTGTTGGCGGTGGTGGTGGTGGTGGTGGTGGTAGGCATGGTGATGCTGCTGCCGCCGCTGCTGCTGCTGCTGGTGAATGGCGGTGGTTGGCGATGGCTGTTGTTGGTGGTGGTTAGTGGTGATGAAGATGATGATGATGATCTGAAAAGCAGAGCTGGTGGTGTGATGTGATGTTGCTGGTTATTTCATCCACGCGTTGGCTAAGAGAATTTGAAGTGTTTGAGGAATCATTCCCCCTACGGTTTTCATTTACAAAATATGAATATGAAAGAAACAATGCATCACATTTATATCAAGATATATACCAGGTGTTGGAGGGAATGGGGGGAAAAGATTGAAGGGCGAGTAAGCATTGTAACAGTGTTTGGTATTTACAGGCTGAGATGGAGAGATGCTGAAAGAATATGGATGGGGGAATTATATGTACGTATGTGTGTATGTTTATAACATAAGCATATGTATATATATATATAATATATATATATATATATATATATGTATATATATATATATATATGTATGTATGTATGTATTTATGTATGTATGTATGTATGTATGTATATATATATACATATATATATATATATGTATGTATGTATGTATATATATATTATATATATATATATATATACAATACATATATATGCTTATGAATATAAATACGCACATGCTTATTTATATATATGTATATATATATATATAATATATATATATATATATATATATTATATATATATATATATATATCAGCCTTACAGAAAATATGATTGTTTTCTGGTTTTGTTTTTATGATTTCCTTGCAGCATTTGTGATTTCCTCGTAGCTTTTGTTGAACAATAAAGTTCTCGAAACCATTATCAATGTTTTCATCCTTGATAGTCTGATCTTCTGGTTGGAGTGATGTTAGCATGTATTTCCGCTTCTTTTGGAAGGCGGAATCACTGCAATTTGTGTAGACATTACCACTTAAATTTTAATGTTTGTCTATGTCATGTTTATTTCTGCATGAAGCTAGAGTATGGTGTATGTGCAACGAGCGCCGTGATGATGATGAATTTCCTAATTCAAAGAGTATTTAAATTCCTCTCCACCGATAATGGAATAAATAAAGAAATCAACAGAATTAAACAAACGTTAAACACCATCGAGGATGATAAACTAATAAACTAAGACAGAATATACGCATGAACACAACAAAATAAATATATCACCTCTACAACACAGCACCTATCAATACATTCAATTACACACAAACTGCATCACGTGAATCGAATGCATACTAATTAGTGAATAGATGAAAATATAATCAAAACCCACATAAAACAGGAGACAAAATAGCATAATAGCAAAGTATAAATTCTCACTAATAATATACTGCAACATGAAAATTATAAAATCTTCCTATCAATAGGTAGTCACAAGCATGGAAGTCAAGGAAACAAGCAACGAACGACTAATGTGATTTAAAAATTCGATTGCAGACACGAAAATTATACATTTCCCGACTGCAACTGTTGTACGAACTATAAAAGTATGACGCTTCTCTGATCACTCATTATGTACTTGCAAAGTATAAAATAAATAAGCATTCTTTGCAAGGCACTGTACCACAACACAATGCTATAATAGATTGGAAAACTCGAATGAAGAACGCATATGTATCGCAGCACAGAATTTCCTATAAAAATAAATGATTAATGATGGAATCAATGCACACAGCACAACCACATTACTAAATAAATACAGATAGCATACATTAGTCACAAACAAATATAAACACTTGATTCTGTGAATATGGCGTTGTGTTAATCTTGAACCGAAAAGAAAATGAAAATCTCATTCGTCCAGCCTGGTGGATGCAGCCACTTACGCTATTAATATTTCATCCAGAACATGTGTACTGGAAGGTTCAGAAACATTGATGAAGACTTGGAGACTTTTACCATTCCAAATAATCCATAAGGAATGTATTTAAAAAATCTAAGAAATCCTTCATAAAAACAATAAAAAGAAACAACCCTGTGGCTAATATATACATGTGTGTTTTTTTTTGTGAGCGCGTGTGTGTGTTTGTCTAAGTGTTTATGTGTGTGTATGTGTATTTTGTGTGCGTGCGTGTGTTTTTGAGTGCGCGTGCGTGTGTGTGTTTATGTGTGTTTGTGTGTTTTTGTGTGTAACAATATGATATCAAAAATACCAGGTTAGATCAATATTTATAAATTATTATCACGAGTGTGATTACGTGCAACATCTTCATCATCAATATGTATGTGTGTGTGTGCATGTGTGTGTGTGTGTATGTGTGCATATGTGTGTGCGCCTGTGTTTGTGTGTGTGTATGCACTATACAGAGCGCTACTCAACTTGTGTAAACAAAACATTTTACATTTGAAGTGCTGTATGATTAAGAATTAATTAGCTCACTGTCAGAAGTTCACCTTGAATTCAGACAGAAAGGAAGAATCGAGTATATATTCTGACAGAAAGAAGACGCTTATCTCCTTGTTGGGATATTGGCTGATATTTTGTTGCCTAGGTTGCAATTGTTTAATTGGAATAAGGAGCAGAGTGTGTTGATATCGTTGTATATAATAAATGATATTTGGGAATACAAGGATTATATATGAAGCAAACACAATAAGCAATGGAAAGCAATTGAACGCTTTATATGTAGATGACAAATTTAGTC